>NC_061502.1:19324138-19479138 GCF_022539355.2 Hippoglossus stenolepis
CAACTGTCACAACCAGCTCCAGGTGAAGAGTGAAGCTGAACTGAGATCAGTTAAATAGACTCTGAAGTTATTAAAAACCAGAGTTTATCTCCAATATTCAGCAGGAAACTTTGAAATATGAAGAATGACAATAATGAAACCTAGAATTAGGTCAGATCAGGGTATAGATACAAGTAGGTTTTATGTGTTTTATCATAAATGTTGTTTTATCCTTCTCTTCTGACTTCTTCCTATTTTTCCTTGAACTACTGTGTTTTTCCTTAGAGGTTTCTAACTGCCATGATATAAAATCTATTCATTTCACTTGTTCATATTTCATGTGACAGTGTCATCCCCATGTTGAAAGCATTAATTTCCATTTCTCCTCATAACATCAAAACATTTTCAGCTCTACTCAGTTTTCTAACTCTTCACATGTTTCACACCAAACCTCAAACTTCACAGCAACAAGAAAACATATTTAACACATTTTCCTCAGGCCTGATTTCCTCCTGAATAAGAGACGGCATGATGACAAATCATTGATTGAAGAGAAAAATAAATGTTCTTATTGTCACAGTATTCATTAAAATTCATCCCCTGTCACAGATCTGCGTCATCATCAGAGAAACACTTCATCTTCCTCCCTCCTCTCCTCCTCTCCTCCTCTCCTCCTCTCCTCCCCTCCTCCCTCTCCTCTCCTCCTCTCCTCCTCTCTCCTCTCCTCTCTCCTCCTCTCCTCTCTCCTCTCCTCTTTGTGCTTCACCTCTTCAATGTTTTTGCTTATTGCGACTGTGTTTCTCATCCAACCAGGTCGCCCGCCTCCTGGCGTCAGGAAGGTTTTTAAGGATTCAGGGCGTAGAGGCAAGAAACCTCATCTGCTACTAACCCCTCAGAGCAGAAGCTGCTGATATACGACTAACAGCATCGACTGATAAAGATCTGTAGATACTCAGAAGGATGCTGCTTCCTGTCCGTTAACGTCAGGATGTAAGACGTCTGGTGTAGTTTTACCTGGAGCTTGTTCATTTGTTCGAGAAGAAGAAAAAACTGAGTTTCAAATATTTGAAAATCTGTCTGAAAAAACAGGCAAACCAGGAAAACACATTTTCAGCTCCATCTTTCTGTTGTGTTTCTATGCTTTTTTTATTCCCAGTGTTTATTTTGCCTGTTTATGTGAAGCTGGTTGATTAAATCTTTAAAAAGGATGAAAATCAAACATTTAATCATGTTTGACTAAAACACAGAAAACGCCACAAGAGCCCAACTTGGATATTTGGAAGCAGATGACGATACTGATATTAAGGAGTAAAAAATCTATGACAATATATCAGCAAATGGAGAAACTTAGCAGTGATCCCTCAGATGTCGTTATCAAACTTTAATTGAAACTAGATGATGCTCAGTAGAGCCACATACAGTCCAAGGTTGTAAAACCACATTTTAATTCACAAGATCTGGATTTTGATTTGGATCTGCACCAAATTGCACACGCTCATAAATATTATTCCCCTAAATACATCAGATTTTTTATCATCAAGATCCCTAATGAATTATCCCAGTTGAATGTTTAAAAATGTGACTTTGCAATGTTAAGAGCAAAGTTCTTGGATACGGCCCCTGATCTG
The DNA here is from genome assembly GCF_022539355.2 of Hippoglossus stenolepis. Lineage (NCBI taxonomy): Eukaryota > Metazoa > Chordata > Actinopteri > Pleuronectiformes > Pleuronectidae > Hippoglossus > Hippoglossus stenolepis. The sequence goes on from NC_061502.1 coordinate 19,325,746, forward strand.
GATCTGACCCATAATGCAGCTGATTATTATTCAGTAATACTCAGTTCTCATACTTTTCACATCTCCACAGATTGAGAGTTTATCATTTGAGAGTCAGATCTTTATGGCAGCTTTAAATATAAAATATATTTGGATGCTGTTTGCACTGGGAACACTGGCCCTCCTCCACCACACTGGAACTGTTGAATGTTGAAATTAGAAACTATGGTTTCTACAATTGAAAAGCAGATTAGAACACATGTACCTGGATGGAGGAGGGTCAATGTGCTACCTGCTGAGCAATCTGCTGAACTGAAGTTCTCCTGCAGTGGTTAAACTGGTCGGTGGGTTACTCCAGCTCCTAATTTGACACTGATCGATTCCCGTGGTCCCACCTCAGTTTAACCGTTTTGCTTTAAAGTGGATGTTGTGGGACATTTCCTCACTGCAGTGGAACGAGAGCTTCGTCTCCAGTGAGGAAATGTGAGACGCTGGTATTTTATCTGTTGTGTTTGATTGAGAACGATCAGCTTCAATCCAACAGAAGCCGTGATTGAATTAACCAGTGTGTGTGTGTTCATGTCGCCGCTCCACCAGGAGGCCTCACCAAGATCAGCTCCGACCCCATGAAGGTGGTGAACGATGCGGTGGAGGAATCGACAAACGCGATCAGCTTGATGTTCAAATTCGCCGCCAGCCTGATCGCCCCAGAGGAAGATGACGGTACTGAGCTGTGTGTTGTCGGATTCTTTTTTTTAAATAAACCTGTTCACAGTTTATCTGATGTCACTTTCCTCTCTGCTCATCCTCTAGGAAATCTATACGCCGTGAGAAAAAAAGGTTTGTGCCGCTGCAGCTTTTATTTTTACAGCTGCTGAATGAAAAACGGGCTCTAGCTGCTTTTTGAATGTGCTTAATTACATGTGCTGGGCTTTTATATATATTTCTATACGTTCTTTACAACCGTAGACAGTAAATAAGGATGGACGACGCGTCTACACTTCCTCCCACTATCCCACTGTACTCCCACTGTACTGCAGCCAGCCACCAGGGGGCGATTGAGGCACTTTGGCTTCACTTTTGGGAGCTGCCATGTCGTCCATCATTATTTATTACGTAGAACCAGCAGTCATTTTAAAGTCTGGCTTATCTAAACTGTCCAGGAGGCTCTGATGATGCTGCTTTGACTAATGCAGTTTATCACAATGAACAGCAACTGAAACTGAAGCAAATCTCTCTTCACGTGACGTAAAGACCCATAAATATTTGTCTTTTTGCTGAATAACTTTAACGTGTGAGGAGAACGAACAACACGTAATAAACTGGAGTCAACAGATGAAAACTAAGATGGATGAAGACGCCTTCACAGACCTGGTTTTTAGGATTTCTTTGTGTGGTGAAGAGACTAGAAACACACACGTGGATCTATCAGAGAAAACATGACCAAATTATTATTAATATTAGTTTTGTTATCATTATTGTGGTGCTAGTTTTAAACTGACTTCATGTATAAACCATCTCAAAGATTCTCAAAGATGGTTGGAGGAGGAGGAGGAGGAGGAGGAGGTGAAGGAGGTGAAGGAGGAGAAGGAGAAGGAGGTGAAGAAAAGAAAAGGTATTCTCCAGTTCTTTGTGAGAATGTGTAGTTTAACTGTAGAAAGTAACTGAGGAGTTCTGTTCATCTCCCTGTAACAGCATCACTAATGGAACCCACAGGAACCAACAGTAAAACCTGACGTGTGGTTTCTCATCATTAGCTCCACTAACAGAACGTTTCTGTTCCCGTGAGAAGAGTCAGTTTCTGAACATCTGAGAGGATAAAGTCGTGAAAATATCAACTTTATTTTCATTAAATTATGACTTTATTCCTGTATTATTATAACTTTTTTGCTTACAGTTTAAATCCCATCATTAAATTACGACTTTCTTCTCATAATATGACTTTATCTCATTAAATTGTGATTTAATTCTCGTTAAATTACGACTTGATTCTTGTGATATTATGATTTTTTTCCTTTAACATGACCTAATCCTCACTAACTGTCTGAGCTAACTGCTGCCACTAATCTGTTAAACATGGAATAAGTGATAATCTACTGTGCGTGAAAGTGTCTCCAGATTATAACGTCTTTCATTCACTTCATTCTGTATCTTTGTTTTGTTGCGTTGCTGATTTTGCTTTTATTTTGTTTTATTCCAGGAGAATTTTTGCCGTCTCGGAGTAAAGGTGGGTAACTTTTGTTCACGTCCATTTTACTCTGATTGATTAAAGTTCAAAATAACACTGACAATTCTCTATTAATAACATTTGTTCAGTTTGTTGATTCATTACAAAGACTGTAACAGTAACAGGTTTTATTTTACAGTTGTAGGGATGCAAGCAAAGACAAAACCACCAGTAGTTGACGCTGTGGAGGAAGAGGAGGAGGGAGATGAAGAGGAGGCTGCTGAGGAGGAGGAGGAGAAGGAGGAGGAGGATGAAGGAGATGCAGAAGAGGGGGAACAACTAGAGGAGTATGAAGAGGAGTATGAAGATTATGATGAGGATGAGGAATATGAGGACGAGGAAGAGTATGACGAGGAGGAGGAAGAATATGAGGAGGAGGACTATGAGGAGGAGGAGGAAGAATACGAGGAGGAGGAAGCTGAAGAGGAGGAAGGAGTTGAAGTGGAGGAGGCAGGGGGAGTTGAAGACGATGAAGAAGAGGGAGCAGACGCTGTTGGGGAGGTGGAGGAAGAGGAGGAGGAGGAAGAAGAAGAGGAGGAAGAAGAAGATGAAGAGGAGGGAGCAGAAGCGGTGGAGGAGGTGGAGGAAGAGGAGGAGGAGGAAGAAGAAGATGAAGAGGAGGGAGCAGAAGCGGTGGAGGAGGTGGAGGAAGAGGAGGAGGAGGAAGAAGAAGACATAGAGGAGGGAGCAGAAGCAGTGGAGGGAGATGAGGAAGAGGAAGATGAGGGACAAGAAGTGGAGGACAAGGTGGGGGAGGAGGAAGAGGAGGAGGAGGAGGAGGAAGAAGGACCTGCAGAGGAAGAACAAGAGGAGGAGAAGAAAGATGAAGCAGCTGTGGATGAAGAGGAGGATGTGGCCGAGGAAGAGGAGAATGGGGTAGCTGCTGAGGTGGAGCAAGATGATGAAGATGATGATGAGGATGAGAAGGGACCTGAAGCAGCTGTGGCAGACACCGATGAAGGTGAATCCAAAGAAGAGGCTGTAGAAGAAGAGGAAGAGAAAGACGATGAAGATGATGAGGTAGAGGAAGAGAAGACAGATGCTTCTGTTGAAGATGATGATGAAGATGATGAAGAGGAGTCTGCAGCTGCTGATGCTGAGGATGACGATGATGAAGTTTCTCCTGAACCTAGTTCCACTTCTGAGAATGAAGAGTCGGCCGTGTCTCCCGACTCGGAGTCTGACGCACCTGTTGATGTCAAAGACAGCGATGAAGATGTGACTCTGCCTGTTGACGATGATGAAGACCATGAAGATAAACATGAAGGCCACGAAGATGATGAAGAAGACGAAGATGATGAAGACGACGAAGATGATGCCTTCATCGACAGCTCAGACCTCAGTGAATCTGCACTTCTCTCGAGTGATGAGGAGGCAGAGGAGGATGGCGACGACGATGATGATGAAGATGACAAACTAGCTGAGGGTGTTCTAACATCTGACAGCGAGGAAGACTACCTGAAGCTTGATCTTCCTCCGGTCGCCACAGTTAGTGAGGATGATGAAGATGATGAAATTGAGGATCATAAACTCTCCGAACTCGAGGATCTTCTTCTTCTGGCCGCTCTTGAAGATGATGATGAAGACCTGAAGGACACTGATGATGACGAGGATGATGATGAAGATCTGGAGGACGTCTCTGTTGCCTCCTCTGAGCACTTTGCAGATGATGAAGATGACGATGAAGACAGTGACCTCAGAGACGATGATCTTGACATCGACTTTGACAAAGACGTCCACGTTGAGCTGGACGCTGAAGACGATGATGATGATGATCATCACAAAACCGATGATGATGAAGAGGATGATGATAAAGATGAGGAGGAAGTTGAAGTCGCTCCCTTTGAGAGCACAGACAGTGGAGTCCTAGGTGATGATGATGCTGATGATGCTCTGGAAACAGATGAAGAGTCTGTCGGAGAGACTGTCTTCAGTGATGACATCACCTATGACACAAGTGATGAAGACGACGAGGACGATAAAGACGATGATGAAGATATTGATTCCAGCTCGTTTGAGTTCAGCCTCGATCAAGAAGAAATTAAAGAAACATTCGTTTACACTGAAAAAGATGAAGACGAGATCATATCAGAGTTTTTAGCTGATGAGGACGAGGACGTCGATGATGGTGATGATGAAGATGAGGAAGATGAGGAAGATGAGGAAGATGACGACGTCCTGCTCACAGGTAAAGTGCAGCATCATCCATTACATTCACCTTGAGTTCATTATGATAATGATGTAATAATATTCTACTCTTGAATCTGAATCTGGTATTAAATTAAATTCCATGTCTTTTTATATATTTTCATACTTTACATGAAGCCCCCACTGCAGCGGCGTCCTCTGTCCAGGAGGAGGCAGTAAAGACTGAGGTGGATGAGGAAGAGGAGCAGCTCCGTCAGGCTGGTGATGAAGATGAAGCTGAGGAGGACGACACAGAGGAAACTGGTCAGTGTCACGTCCATCATGGATTCTGTGTTTTCATTAGATCCGATGATGTTATTAAAATCAATAAATATTCTATGTCACTTCATAAAACCCACGAGTGATGGGAACAAATTTAAGTTAAAAAACTTCCAACTGTTCTTTAAACGAGTCTCTGAGATCAGGAGGAAAACTCACCTGCTGTTTATTTGAATCTCGTTAATAAATCCAAATCCATGTTAGAGACACTTTGCCTGTTTCAGCCTCAGTCACCAGTCAGCCTGCTGCTCCTGTCGAGGAAGACGAGGGAGAAGACGAAGAGCCGACGGCTGAAACGCAGAAATCTGTGGATGAGCCTGAAGATGAGAAAGAGGAGTACGATGAAGATGACGATGAGGAGCGGGCGGCGGTGGATGTGATCAGACCTTTGCCTGAACCGGAGGAGGAGGCGACGAAGAGTGAAGTCCCAGGTCAGACAACAACAACAACAACAACAACAACAACAACAACAACAGTGTCTAAAAGGTTTTGAATTCAGTGTTTAACTTTCAGTCTCTGCTTCGTGGTTTCAGATTGTCCATGTTTACATTCTGCTAAAACCAGCACCAAGACGGCAGAGAAAAAAGGTTTGTGGGAAATATCACATTTCTGTCTTCATATATATTAACTGGAATTAAGATGTTTATTATATGAAGGAGGAAGATTTAACATTGTGAGATTGGTAATAAAAAATATATTGTAAAAAAGTTTTATTTTCAGAGGCTCCAAGGAGGGTTTCAGCAACGAGGAGGAAAAAAGGTAACGATAAATATAAATAAATACATTTTTAAAAATCAGGGATTAAATGACGTTAAAGACAAAACACATTATTCTTTGAGTCCGAATACAAATCAATGAAGTTGATATTTTAGTCTCAAACACTGATGTAGGATTCAGGTCTGGAAAATATCTAATCATCAAAATAGAAATTGAAACAAGTGAATTTCTTTCTGACAATAATATAAACTTTAATGAAACAATTTGAGTAAAGCTCCTTTAATTCATTCACTTTTTTAGTTTCAGACCGTGAAGCTGTGAAAACAGACGACAAACCAAAAAGGAAAGGTAAAACTGAACACTCCATCTTCAAACCACATTCGTCTCAGAATAAACTGGATGTATTTGCTATAAAACTGAAGTAATAAATGAAATCCTGTGCCGTATCCAGCTCTTCCCAGAATTGTGAGTCTGGAGCCGAAGATCAGGAAGATCAGGAGGATCCCGGCTCTTCCCAGAGGTACGATGACAGAGGTTTGATGTTTTACTGTGAATCAGTGAGAGGACGACTTATTATAAATCATAAGAAACCTGCAGAGAGTTGAAGAATGATGATATGAACGATAACGACAAATGGTGGTAAAATAAACACGTGTTTTTCATTTCTGTCATAGCTTTGTCACATTTTTAATTAATGCTGTGTTTTCTCTTTCAAATACAAAGTCAAGAAAGTAGAGAAGACAAAAACTTCCAAACCAGGTAACATCTTCATATTTATACTCGGGAGACGTGGTAGATGATATCAGAAATGACTTGTTTTTACATCTGAATGTTTCCATTGACAGAGACAGTGACCAAAAAACAAGAGGACGTCCCGGAATCTGGACAAGAAGGTTTGTCTGATATTTACTTTGTGGTTTAGACGAGAAATCCAGGCCTGTGGTCGCGTGCATCCACCGACCAGAGCAGTTTCATTCTACACACATAGGAGGTCACTGTGACCTTTAACCTTTAACCTTTAACCACCAAAATGTAATAGTTTAAGGATGCAAACAACCATCATATATTTTCTCTGGGTCAGTCGGCCCCTGCAGACCTGCACCCGTCTACTGCCCGTCCCCACCCGGCTGGTACGGTACGTATGAGACTGTTAAAGAGAAATAAATAAATATGTGATTTCACAACTCCTCAGTGTCAGCATGTGAAATTACCTCTTTGTGCTCCAGTTCATCACATCGTCACAGACAACCCGTACCCCCCCCCCACCATGGCAGGTATTTACACTGTCCTCACATCAGAGGCACCAGAGAGAACTTCAGTAAACAACCATGTTTCTCCTCTGCTGACGAAAAACACCACTTCACCTCCTTTCAGCTCCGTCTGCTCCTGTCCTCACCGTCCATCCCGGAGCGCCGCCCATGCAGCCGCTCTACCATCAACCACCACCCCCCCCACTGATGCAGTATCAACCGTATGTGCCGCCGCTGCAGCCGGTGACGCAGCCGCCGCCAGAAGCAGCTCAGCCGGCTGAAGCTGCGCCGCCAGAGGCCCCAGAGCAGGAGGCCCCGGTTCAGCCGGAGGTCAAGGCTCCAGCTGCCGAAGCTCCGCCGGCGGCCATTCGGCTCCACGGTGAGTTGGTACAAATAAGATCCTGACTGTCATGAAGTACTGCTGTTCCTTCTTAGGAACCTTACTGAATTAATCTGGAAACACTTTACAATTCACAATAAAACCATAAAATATGAATGATTACGATTTTAAATGCTACTGTTGTCTTATTAAGTTTAATTAAGAAAACTTCAATATTTTCCTAAAGAACCAGTGACTGAGGAGGAAGAGGTGAAGGCTGCCTCCCCCAAGAAAGGTATTTAATTACTATTTAAACTCACGTCATTTTTTTTCTTTTAATTACAGCAGTGAATGATAGAATAATGAATATGTGACAATTTACAGCTGCTAAGAAGAAAACCACTAAGGCGGCTGATTCAGAAAAAGGTACAGTTCAATTCCCCAGATCCGGTAAATGCTCGACTTGTCAGGAAACTGTAACAAACACTGAAACAGTGACGATGACATATGAATAAATTCATTATGGAAACTTAACTCTGCACTTTGTTTCTCTCCAATGATCCTTCAGAGCCGCCAGCAGCCAAACAGAAACCAAAGAAAGGTCATTTCTGTTTATTGTCAGATAAAGTGATGTTTTCTCTGCTTCACACTTCAATATTGTTATGAATGACACAACCTGTGATTTCAGTTTTGTGTTGATATAACAACACAAACAGATTTACACACTGGAGAAGATATAAATAACATCGTTCATTTGCCAATTATAGAAGCTGTTGTTTCTAAAGACAAAACCAAAGCAGCCCCTGCAAAGAAAGGTGAATAACTCACTAACTTGTGGATCTATTCATTGAACTGAACATTTATTTGGACTAATAAATAATCTTCTCATTGTTGTGACAGACTCAGCAGCAAAAGAAGAGAAAACCAAAAGTCCTGCAGCAGCTAAAAAAGGTAACGCACATTTTAAAATGAAACATGTCTGAGCATCGCGTCGAGGTGAATTCAATTCTTTTGTTTTCACAGAGAAAACTGTGAAAGAAAAAACCAGAACCGCTGCAGCTGCAAAGAAAGGTAAAAACATCATTTAGTGACGGGTTAATTAAAGCAACACCATGTGACTTTAACTGAGCGACAGCGCCCTCTGCAGCCACACGTAGGGATTCCTTCTGCTGGACTCAGTGTCCAAGCATTAAATGGTTTTAATCTAATCATTTCCAAATATTCCTGCACGTCTGAGGCTCGTATATCTCGAGAACCGTGCGTCTCATCAGCTTCACACTTGGCATGTTTGTTGTTCAGGGTCCAAAGACGTGCAGTGTTACATTTGTTCAGTGAAAGAGGAAACATTCTCCTGACAAATTTATTTAAAAGAAGCTGCAGGTTGAAGGTAAAACTGGGAAAAGAACCTCCCTCTTTCATGTGAAGGAAAATCTGATGTTTTACATAGAAAACTAATCAGGACTCTCTCCTCACCATGTTAGAGCCTGCAGCTGTTCATCAGAAGAGGAAATCCTCCTCTGAAAAGACGGGTAGGTGCACACGCTGACGATCGACTGAAAAGTTAATGAACCAGGATGTGAAACTGGAAACTAATCATTTTGCTTCTCTCATAAGCGTCTCCTGTCAAGAGCAAAGCCAAGACGGCTCCTGCCAAGAAAGGTAAAGCATGCAGGAAATGTGCTCCTCACTCCAAGAATAACTTTTCTGCTGAACTGCAATTGAGTCCAAGTTATATAAACTTAAATCCTTTGAACAGATCCGGAGCCGCGTCCACATCCGATCAGACTGAGAACGAGACTCGACGCCGGCAAGAGGGCGAACGTGACGTCTCCGGCCAAAGACGAGAAACCGTCCAGACCTTCTTCCTCTGAACCAGGTAACTCAGCATCTAAAGTCCAAACATCGACCCCGAGCGTCCAGATGTCCCAGTGGAACACATGGACAGAAACATGAGCATTTCTTTTATTTTCAGCCAAGATGAAGTCAGAAACCTCGGCAGAGAGGAAAGGTGAGGACATGTTTTATATGTGTAAGTGTGCCCAGGTTGTAAACTTGTGTTAGGAGAGGAAATGAACTGGATCCGTCTCATTAAACCTCATCGCTTGTTCCTTCACGTTCACCTGCAGTGGCCCGAATCTGATTTGTCTCCAGGGTCATGACCAGTTCACATCAGAGTTTGATATTGGTCACATTTTAAAAGATAATATGAACAGCTACATAAAAATACAAATCCGATCTAGAGAAAAATTTGAATTGAACAGGAAGTCTTGCAGTGTGAACGTAGCTTTAAACTCAACTAGACAAACCTGCTGGAGTCAAATCCCTCCTCTTGCCAACATAGGTTATCTGATTAAATGAGCTGTTTAATGCACGATAACGTTCAAACTAGAGTCAAACTGTGTTGCACCAGGAAGTGAATAACATTAAACGTACACCACGATGAAAGAGAGATGTTTGAGATCAGTAACTGTTCCTCCTGTTACAGGCAAAGCTGAAAAGGCTGAGAAGAAATCTGTCAAAGAGGCTCAAGGTATCAGATCAAGTCTGGATTCACAGTTAGAAGGTGAAGAATCTACGACTGACACTGATCAATGTCTCATTTTGATTCCTTTCAAAATGTAGATAAAGAGAAACAGCCATCAGAAGCCAGTAAGTACAGTTTTCTCTGATGCCAACAGAGTAAATTAGCATGTGTGGCTGCAGAGGGCGCTGTTGCTCAGTAAATGTTGCAGTGTTGCTTTAAACTGAAGATAATTTAACCTCATCCTGTTTAGACTGAAGCAACAAATACTGGAAAAGCAGATGAATATCACCGACCTTTGTTTATATGTCAAAAACACATTTCACGTTTCCAGATAAATGTGTTTTTCATTCAAGAGTTTATCACAAAGTTTATCATGTGACTCGAGTGTGAGTGAAACCAACAGGATTAAAACGGTTTGGACTGAACGCTTGGACGAGCAGAGAAACACGTTCAGGTCCAAACGAATCCGACTCTTTATGGACTGACGCTTCGCACACACACAGTTTGTCGTGTCGACTGTCTGACGCTTTGTGTGCTTGTTGTTCGTAGACAAAGCAAAGAGCGCTTCCTGTGCGGCCTGAGGTATCAGCTCATTTTCACCATCTCTCCTCTGGTCGACTCAGTATGAAGAGACGTTCCCTCTCAGCAACACCAGTGATTAGGATCTAACGAGATGAGACGATTACTTCTTCAGAACCCGCCTCAAGTTACTGGAGGAGATTAACGTCTTTCGTCAATAAGGCAACAATAATGTTCATCCAGACAAAATTTAATCCACCAACCAAACCCTGTTAAAGTGTGGTATCAGTGTTCTGTTCCTACTGAGTCATCCAGTGGAGTCCCCCCCCCACCACCTGAGTGACTCTACACTTTTCTGACACAGTTTAAATGAATAGTTTCTGGATTCAGGTTGTTTCAAACATTCACGTGTTTCATGCACAACCGATAATCAAACTGTATCTGTATAACACATGACACATTTACATTTGATATACAGATTAAAATCACAATGTTCCCTTAAGAAGTCATAGTTAGAAACCAGCTGAAGTGAAGTATCCTCGCTTCTTGTGAGGGAATTGAACCCATGATGATAAAGGTGCTGCATGTTTTTATATATCTGGACAAAGAGGATATATAAGGTTGAGCATTAAACAACAGAAGAAGAAAAGAAGAGGAAGCAGCTTCAGTCTTCACCTCTGACGACATCGTGTCTGAACCACGTGGACGTTCATTTCACTGGTAGTAAAACCAAAAACCACCAAATCCCTCAAGCTTTGAGTGAATGAATGATTTTCTCTCTCTCTCTCTCTCCAGGCTCTTCCTCATCACGTGCATGTGGACACTCACCCTCATCGTCCGTCCTCTCCTCTTCCTCACTCACACACACAGTCACTCATGATGCCAACATTTTGATTTGTTTTCATTCCCGTTCTTTGCAGAAGAGCCGCAGACTGAAGACAACACCACAGAACAGAAGAAACCAGGTAGAGAAAACTGTTTTTTTATTGAAGGTGGAGAAGGAACCGAGTAGACTCTAATGACAGGTGATGCACATCGATCTTTTTTTGAGGGAGAGACTTTCATCTTTGTGTTTTTTCTGTCTTCTCAGGCCAGCGATACTTCCAGTGCATTTACGTCCCTGGTAAAAATGCTCAGTACCCCTTACGACCTTTCACCCCAGCGATGTCCCCCGCCATGATGTCCCCCGCCATGATGTCCCCTGCACTCCGCTCCATGTTGGAGCAGCAGCAGCGAGCAGCCAGGGCGTCGGGGCAGTAACCTCACGTCCGATATCTCCGCTCTCCACCTGCAGCAGGAGACATGTTTGAATCTGTGGACGAAAAAAGAAGGGGACAGAAATATTTTGTCTTTGATTCATTTGTGTATTTATTATTTCTCGTTGTGGTTGAGCTCCTGGGTTTCTTAATGAGATGATTTCACCCTCAGCTGATGCTTCGCTGTGTTTGGTTTTACTCGTTGTCACTTTCATGCCTGTCAATATCACTAATATATTTCTGTGAATATTCATAAATCAATATAATGTACATAACATGTATATTTATAATTAAGGCTGAGTTGAAAGGTGACACGTCTGCATGTCATTTTTTTAATTTTATTCTGTCCACTCCCGTGTAAGCTCCTGATTTTTTATTTAATATTGCTCAGGACAGTTGCACATTATTCTCAAAAAACGTAACTTTGTTTTAGGTTTTATTTTATTTTTAGCTGCACATTACTTGGATTAGGAAAAATTCGATTAAATAATTAATAATAAGCATTTTTTTTGGAGAATATATTTAATTATTTAATTAAAATGTCATGTCATGTCATTAAAATTCATCTAATTGAGCATGTTGCATTTTTAATTGTACAATTCAATGTAGAAACAAATGTGATTAATAAACCATAGTAATAGTTATAAACTTTATTTATATAGAATATTTAAAAAACATATTTATAAAGTGCTTCACAGACATAAAAACAGAAAATAGATGCAGTGAAGTTACAAAGTTACAAAGTTCCTGCAGGACGATGGGTAAAATAAAGCAAATAAACCAATAACACAGACAAAAGTTAAAAGTTAAAAGACATTTCATTACAATGCATTTCTAATAGATGATCCTGAGGTGGTTGATGGACGGAGGGAGGCTGTTCTGCAGCTGTGGAGCCAGAACAGTTACTATTTTCATTTTTTGCTGCTTTAGCTGCATCTGCCACAGATTAGCATCAGTCGAGGTTGGTGGGTCAAATCCCAGGAGCTCCCACAGTTGATCCGAGCAGCGTCCCCGTCTCTGAGCGCCAACGTGTCATCAACGAGCCGCTGCTCCATTATGAGACGTGTGTTTAGATCTAATATGAGACAGGAACCAAGAAGAGAAGATCACATTTAATGTAAAAATAAAGAAAGTTACATTTCTGAGTTTAAAGAGAAACTTGACTCCAGTTAAATGTGGTTTATTATCACAGATCAGACTTAACAGACTTAAAAGACCAAGAAGAAATGTGGACAATAGGATAAAAAAGATTAACGTGAATCCGAGATGCACTGAGGAGATTTTTGCATAACTTTATTAGTATAAAAACTTTATACAAAAACTGCCAACATTAAAATAAAGTGAGGATACAAATGTTTTCTGTCGGTGTTGAAGGATGTAAATATTGTAGAGATACCACCACGAAAAATAAGATTGTTATAAAATTTAATTTAACATCAAGTATATATGTAGTCCAGGTTTTATTTCAAAAATTATGCTGCTAAATTAACTGTTATAAAAACTTTCATTAAACACGTTTTTCTATTTGAACACACGTGATGTGAGAACTCTTAAAGTGTCTGAGACACACTTGTGTTTGTTAGCACGTGGTGCGTTCAGGGACAGGGACTCTGTGCAGGACAACTTTGATGTGACCAACTCATGAGACGCTGTGATGTCTGCTACAGAGGATGAATGTCGTCCGTGTCATGTTGGAGCATCAGCGTGTTGATCATGACGCTTCATATATTCTGTGACCTCACTCGTTCGTAGCTCTGGTTTTGTGCCTGACAGCAACTTGTTGTCGCTACGAACCTGAACTTTACCAGCAATTTGCTATTGTTGTCTTACTGAATGAAAACCTGAGACAGATAAGAAACAAAGGGTTTTTTTTCACACTGGGCTCAAACCCGGGATAAGACCACAGACTGTGAACCAAGATGGACGAGGTCTCGACCAATCATGAGTCAGTCTCAGCTGTCAATCAGGATCAAATAACTAATCAAAACCAAACTTGAAATGACAGAACATTTTATTTGATGTGTAATCTGACTTTTAAATTTGGTCCATGTCCAATCTGCTAACAGGGAGGAGGCAGAGTTAATGACCTGTACTGCAGCCAGCCACCAGGGGGAGCTTGGTGGTCGTCCATCTTTATTTACAGTCTATAGATACATTTAGTCTCAACTAAGTTATTTTAGGTGGATTCACGTCAGGTACCTGATAACGTAGCGTAAAACACTATCGTTGCTGTGGTTACCTTGTGCACTTATTCATAACAAAAATGATTATATATAAACTATCCTCAAACGATCCCAGAGAGTCTTAAGGTGCGTTCGCAAAGTAAAACGTCTCAAGTGAACGGAGACGAGAGGAAGAACATGAGAAACGGCTGCAGTTCAGAGTCACTGGTGTGAATCTGGATTTGAACTCATTGTCCATAATGGAATCTCAGTCAGCCGTTAGCCGTTAGCCGTTAGCCGTTAGCACACGTCGACCACGCTCTCTGGTTCTTTCCGAGCGTGGATGTTGAACCCGAGGCTCGACGTATGTTCCGAGTTTACAAGTTAACGAGCAGGAAGTGAGGTCAGGCCCTGGACTCTGCGACGCCCTGCAGGTCTGAAGTCAGTCGGCCTGAGGAACGTTTCACGGCCAAATGAGATCTGACCATTTACCATTTACAGTCGCAACCTGCTGCGTGCGTGTGGTCGCTGGAATGTTTAACTCCCATGATTCCAGCTGCTCTTTGTTGTCTGAGAGTAACACGTGGTAATTTGACCATAGAGCTGCAGAGATGTGCTGTAATCAAGGATTTTACCTGCATAAAGTCGTGTAAACCGTGATCTTGATTGAGGAAATGAAACTCAAACCTATTTTTACAGAGTCTTCATGAATACTGATGTCGGAGGAACGCTGTGTTTAACCTGGACGACTTCCCTGATCACAGGATTTAAACAACGAGGCTGAGCTTCTCTCCCTCGGGTCGTTCAGGTGCAGAGAGTTTGCACCAAGCAGAGAATTTACTTGAATGTTTTTTATTCTGGTGTTTCATCTTTGGTCAGCAGTTTCTCTGACGGTGACACAAAGACAATGTCGCGTTTATAGTTCGTGATCAGCTGACCACTGGTGGCGCTAGAGAGTAATTCTTCAAGAAACAGTACCGGAGATATTTACAACACGTCCTGACATACGACCAGTAGGTGGTTTGTTGGGGGGATGAGGCCCTTTAAACCACACACAGATCTATTTAGATCAATCTCGTTATGATTGACGCCAAGTTTCCACGTAGCTTTGTGTCCGTATGTGAGTCAACCCGATGATCGTGATCTCCGATGTGTCACGATGGACTTAGATTCACCGTTTGCTCCTTGTGCCTCTGGAAGTTAGCATAAAAACAAATTAGCTAAGAAGCTGTTTTATTCAATTAGTCAAACTGTTAAATTGTTTCATTGAATATAAACTAGTTCAGCCAGTTCAACATATGAATTTCAATTTTTGTCCCAAGTGGATTTAACAAATTTAGCATTTAAAAGAAAAATAAATGCATTTCCGTGTGCTGAACACTAGGGGGCGAAGTCCAAACGGAACTACGGACACAATATAAAACTGTGTGCAAACGAGGCGTAAGGTATATTTCACCTCATGTGTTTGAGAGACGACCGTAGTCTGCAAAAGTAAAAGATGGACGATGCGTCTCTACGTCTTCCAATTGTACAAAAAAGACGCCAAAATATCCTGAATACAGACGCTGCCATCTTCCACTTTTGACGTTATTCCGCTTCGTGTTTTCCGACTCAGTCATCAAACACTGTCGTACAGTCGCAGTTTGTACAGGATGGAAGTTAAAGCAACTGAGGAGGACGACGATGTGATGAAATCGCTGCAGGATGCGATTTCATCCACTTTACACGTTTATAGTTTGAAGTTGTTTATTTTTGTTCTTGATTTCTACGCATGAAAAACACAGACAGTGTAAAATACACACAAAGCAGCTGTCGGTCAGATTCTGTGGAAAAACTGTAGATAATAGTTTATTTTATTTGTTTGTTTCATTTGGTGACGATTCTCTCAGAGTTAAACACAAATTCATAAACTGGTTTGAACGAAGGAGAAAGAAAATCACTTTTAAAGACATTTTGTGTGTGTGTGTGTGTGTGTGTGTGTGTGTGTTTGTGTGTACGTGTTGCATGTATCATAACGCAGAGATGAACCATGTTGTCGTGATGAGAGCAGATGTTTCACGCTGTGGAGAATGTCGGCTCAGCAAAATGTAGAATCACCACATTGCAAATGTTTTGTGTCATAATTTAATAAATATTTGCTGTTAACTTCGAAGCTGTTTCTGTATTTTTTTAGTGACATTTTAAAATTAATTATTGAAATTAGTCTTTTTGAGGTTTAAGACATTTAAAACACATTTGATGAGCCAGAAAAACAGCAAATATTTTCTTTAAAGTAAAATATGAACCAGCTTTGTCACAATAATGATACGAACGTGTGTCTTGAAACAAACTGTTTGTAAACTGACATATTAACTAGCTTTGCTTAGTTTATAAGTTGAATGCACTTTTTCTTTTTTAACCAGATTTATAGCATTGTTTACGTATAAAATGTATAAAAAAACACATTTTTGTGTTTGTTCACATACACAAAGAATAAATACAGCAAATAATTGAAATACGCTTTTGCATTCGTGTCGTGACTTTTCTGTTCCTGTTTTCCATTCATGCACTTGTGTGAGACGCCTCGACCGTCGTAGGACGGAGACATTTAGTAAACGTGGAGACGAGGCCTCAGTGTCTCCAGCTCATCTGCTGCTCTGTGAAGGAACGAAAGTGTTAAAACAAATAAATGATAAACAAGAGAAATCAACGTGTGTCCATATTTATTTTTGCCTGTTTTACATAATGCATTTCAGCAAATTGCCTTTGAGGACATTTATACATTTAACACCTGCTAACTGAACAGTTTTTGCTCCTATAATATACTGGTTGTCCATGACGACGTCACAATTCAGTTCTGAGTTTGGTCCCCCTACAGCTCCTACTGCCATACAATCAAAGAACAGTGATGTGAAATCAATAAAGATATAGATCACAACTGAAAGTCATGAGTTCACCGTCGGAAAATGATCAATCGTTCAGAAACATGTCGTTCAGCGTCCGAGTCTTTGAAGCACAACACGAATATTAATGAGTAGAAACAATACGTTAGTTTTTGTAATTGAACATGTGGAGATTTATAAAAAGAAAAACATTAGTCAGAGTCAGTGAGAAATAAATGTTCAGAGTCTCATCTCCCTGGAAAATGAATCGTCATAAAGACGAAGCCTGTGATGGAGAGTTTGATTCCAACAAGTAAAGAAAAGAATCAGAGTAAATCAGATGAAAGTGATTCGTTCATCTCTTCACGTTGAACATTGAATTACTGACGTGTGAACGTCTGTTAACTGGGAGGAAAGCAAAGTGATGTCAGTCACTGACGTTTATTTCTCTGTATCCACACATTTACTTTTTCCCTTTTTTAAAGAACAAATTAGTGTCAAATGTTTTGAACCAGATTAAAACAAATAAAACATAAAATCATTTCAGTGTCGTCTCGTCTACAATCTGCTTCAGATGGAAATTTAAAGTCTGTCGTACTGAAGAAACACTGAAGCTTTGATTATTTTGAATTCATGAATATCCTGTGATCCACATTTGACGTCAGCTGTTGAACGACATACGACAAGGAGGTTGTGTTTTCATTCAAGTTTGTTGGTTTGTGAACAGCATCACACAAACACCTCTGGACGGATTCCTATGAAACCTGGTGGAAGGATGTGGTACAGCTCAGGAAAGAACTCATTCAATTTGGGTGCAGGAACTTTTCTTTTTCACCATTTTCCCAAAGAATAATTAATGTTTTTTGTATCTTACGTATTTTTTGATTCCATCATCTAAACATTATATTACACACATAGTCAACAGTGTTTGTTTAAAGTGACTGAAGAGGCAGAAGCAAGATGCTGTCCCACATTTCTATCATCCCAGATATAAACAAAGCAAATGAATCAATGTATGTTCAGACCTGATTAGAGAATGAATATCTATGACTGTGTGTAATTTGGATGAATACATTGGGACGGTTGGGTCTTAGTGGAGGTTTGAGCTCCTTTAAGTGACATTCCAGGTCAATGTAATATCTAAATATCCACCAAGGCCCAAACGTTCCCTCTAAATCAATCAAGCTGCACCAAACTACACACACTCATATATCAGATCCCTCAATAAACCTGTTTTTCATCAATATCCATAAATTATTCTCTGGGAAATCAGTAAAAAAGCTCTCTGTCTACGTCACATGTCGTCAAGTGTGTGAAATGTCTTCAACAATACTTTGATCAGAGTCAACAGGAAAGACAACAACACAGAAATAACATTCAAAATGCTGAGTTTCTTAAATAAAAGAATGACTAACGTCATAGATCTGTTTACAATTCATACGACACATACTGATCTGCCTCCTCCCCGTGTCATCAACAAGGTAGATATCCATTTGAATATAATACTGACGAAAAGAAAGAAACATTTCAGAAATCTTAAGTGTGTTAAAGCTCAAAGCATCACTGGATAAACTGCATCTGTAAGAATAAAATTAAAAATCTTCTCCTGTGTGTTTAACTTCCTTTTTACAACAGAACGATCCTGAGGATCATTCAGACAGAGGTTCAGAGAAACTCGAGCAGTATGCAGATGTTTATTACATGTAAACTTTATATCCTAACAACTGGAAGCATCTACAGTGGCTGTGTGTGTGTGTGTGTGTGTGTGTGTGTGTGTGTGTGTGTGTTTCCCTGTTTGTGGTGCTAATGTGTGTTTTCCTGTACTCCTCCGCCTGCGTGACTCACACCCTTCGTGACAGCTCGACTGAATCCCGGTTTTTAAATGTGGAAGAACTCATCTCAGATGTTTGTTGAAGCACAGAAACGAATCTACAACTTGTGATGAACGTTGGTTTTTTTCTGGCTTCACCTTCGACCTGCAGCCGTCGCTTCTACACTTCTCCAGAGAGCTTTGACTGATTCTGACACTTCGAACGCAACAAGTGAAAAAGCAACACACACACACTGAACATCATGATATTTAGAACTGAGTGTAATTTGTTGCAGATCCGAATGAAAATGTGAATCTAGAGAATTTAACTGTGGTTTCATAAGGAACAACCAGTGTTTTACTGAGAAGTCGTAAATGTGCCACTGGAATCTCTGCAGGTTTGAGGCATGTAGCAACGGCAGCTAACGACGCTCGGGTCACAGCAAGGGGATAATTCAGAATAAGAGTAAACAGTCATAACAGGAGCTGGTTTCCTGCACTGATCACATTCTGAATAAAACACTCTCATCTCTGACACGTCACACTGAGCCACAGTGAAAACCACCGAGGTCCAACTCCGCTCTGCACGGAGCCTCCGAGCTGTTGTGAGCGAGGCCGACGTGTCATGCACGCTGGTGTGATAGTTTAACATTCCAGCTGTCTGCTCTCGTCGAGGCCGGCCACCTCACGCCACGTGGCCGCCGGCCTCTCGGCGCTCGGCTCGGCTGTCTGTTTGCCAGCCTCGCCCGGCCGCCTCCTCAACAGGCGCTTGCTCGGCAACATAAACCCTGCGGTGATCGGTTGATTTGGTAGAAAATAAACTATGTCAAACTCCTTTAGTTTCACATGGACAAGTATTTCAGTGAGTGGAGTGAATAGTGGCTCTGTCATTTGAAATATCCGACTGCATCTCCACCTCAGCAGCAGCTCGTATAACTGCTGAATTTAAACCAAACTGTGATTATAATAAAATACTTTAAATATGTAGAATAAAAACCTTTCAAATTAAACTCAACGTGTATTTAAAACACCTGATCAGGGCTGAGACGGGATCTTAGTTTGTATTAATGAAGCTGTTAACGTCACTGCTGCCTCAGATCCATCAGCTTCACCACAAACTCACTTTGTAAATGTTAATTAATGACGCTATTGATCTGCAGGTCTGGTGTGTTCACATGTCAGGAGACCTTTCAGACTGTAACGTGTGTGTGTGTGTGTGTGTGTGTGTGTGTGTGTGTGTGTGTGTGTGTGTGTGTGTGTGTGTGTGTGTGTAGTTTTCTTGTAAACAAACATTATTTATGTTCACATTCAGTGTTTTTCTTCAAATCACATTATGTTTTTCCTTCAGGTCGAACAAACGACTGCTTTTCTTTCCTCATTCTCCAAACCGGATGTTATCTCTGCCAAGCAGCTTGTGTGTCGTCGCCCCTGGAATTACTTTGTTTGTTTCGTTTTCAGCAAGGTTACACAAAAACCATCAAATGGATTCCCCACAAAACTCAGTGAAAGTTTGGGACATGGATCAAGAACACAACATCTGTGAGTGTGTGAACTCTGATTGAATATCAGGGGCCTGTTGGTGGAGGTATGAGTTCCACTGAGGGACGTTCGTCAATCAGTGCGTTACTACAACTAACTGTGTTACTATCGGCGACTGTGGATCAGTGGAATATTATTAAAGTGGCACGAACGTCAATTAAAACTGCCTCATGCCGTCGTGCATGACACAAACAAAAGGGTGACCCATTCGTAAAAACACTGCTCCATAGCGCCACTAGTGGTCACGAACTCCACGCTCCACCTGAAAGCGTCCAAGGAACAAAATAGCACGTGAATGCTAAAACCTTCAATCACGTCTTTCAATCGGTAGCTGGACATGAGGAAAAGCTAGAGGGTCGTCCTCTGAGTCAAACTGCAAATTAATACTGTTCATTTTTAACTGCATAACACCAGAAACGTCCTTAAATAAATACTAAGAAAGTGCATTGCAGCCCAGAATGAGGCAAAAAAGAATTCTATCTACGTGTGTGTGTGTTAGAAAATAATTTACATGTGATTTAAATGGTCTAAAACATGCAAAACAATGTTAAATACCACAACGGCCCTTTACTGGCATATTCTTTAAATCTTATAACATCTTATAACAAACGTAAATCAACTCCCGTCAAAAGGAAAAGACCTCAGAGAATCATTATTGCTGAAAATAGAAGAAAGTCATCACAAAGCAACAGGGTGACGTGTTTGCCCTTTCGCTGCTCCCGTAAAATAAAATGTAGCCGCATTTATTTGGTTGGACACGAAAATAAATGTTTTGGTCGTCGTCAGCCAAACAAATACTTCATCGCTGTTTCAAAACGAGTCGGAAGCTGTAACTTTTTCCAAATGAAAGAATAAATACTGCTCATGTGGAGAAAATGGCCAAAAAGGAAGAAGCGGATGATTCGTATGGAACCGACTGACTGTAAAGGGGTGTTTGCTTTTAGAGAGACAACGGGAGTGAGGCTGAGGGTTCGGACATTTTGTTTTTTTTACAACAACCTCACTGTTGAGTCAACTCCCAGTAAACCACCCGCCTGGTGGCCAGTTTGGGTCCAGGAGGTTGAACAAACTCGTTATCCTGAGCCGTGCTCCGCGCCCCAACGAGGCGTTTTCTTCAAATCACTGTACAAAGAAGGAGGAAAAAAAAAAAACAGCAGCCTGGGAATCGAACCCCCGAGCTTCCTTTTGAAGTCTGATTTCCACTTTCCACTTCCCTCATCACTAATATACTGTACAACTGCAGGAGATCGTGTTGTCTACACACGTGTGGCAACAAATGCCCCCCCCAGTCCGCACCGAGGGGCTGGACTGTTCAAAGACGTTAATTTACAGTTTTTGGGAATTGGCACTTGACAAATAACTAAATAAATAAATATGTAGAACACCATCAGTAGCTCTTAGGACGCCATCGGTCTGAGACAACGTCCGACTGGTCTCCGGCCGCTTGTCTCCTTCGAGTTCAAGAGGAAAAAGAATCCAGCAGCAGCGGCAGCAGCGGCGGCAGCGGCGGCGTTTTCTGTGTCGCTTCCAGTGTGTGCACAGGTAAGTCTGGTGGAGTATCAGTGTGTGTGAATACTGATGTAGGGGGGTATATTTTTTTGTTGAGCTGTAAATGTGTGGTTTAGTCCAGCGAGAGCAGCGGCTGCATGTTGTCCTCTTCGCTCTTGACTTTGTCCGGTCGTTTCAGGACGCCGGGCTCCACCACCGACTGAGACCTGCAGGGGGACAGAACACGACAACGTTAGCCGCGTCCTCACTGATACAAGATATACGTACGAAGAACGATGGCGGCACGACGAGACTGTGCAGATCATTTCAAAGCCTCCTTCAAACGCAGCCAACTAACGCATTCTACCATTCCAGTGCATGAAAACCACAATTTGCAACTGAATCTTAAAATTAATTAACAGCTGATTATTTGTTCATTTCCTGTATGAATGATGTCATGTTGCTCAGCGGAGTCACGCAGGGTCTGTTGAGTCGGTGGGTTTCACACAGTGCTCATGATGAGTTACTGTCACACTGAATCACACCACACGTTGGCCTATCGGGGGAATGACACCTCGGAAAAATGTCAAACACACTCAGAGCGACGTCGAACCACAGACACAGCGAGAGACCGTCTGTCTCCAGGCTGAGGACGGAGACCTGGAAGTCCCTCTGAAGGTCAAAGGTCTCGACGTTATGTGTCCGCAAACACTGCGATGTAACCATCGTGTCATTTTAAAGTCCGGTTACAGAAATAATATGTTTAAACTCTCATATGTAATATTTAGTGACAGTAAAATAAAGTTTTATTTGATGGACACGTATCCTGGATAATTTGGCTTCATTTTTGCACAGTGGGAAGAATTAGAAACACGTCGTCCATCTTTATTGAGTCTGTGGTAAGAACTGTGCAGGATCTCACCTCTTCATGGTTTTCGGGGACAGGTTCTTCTCCAGGTCTCTCTCCAGGTCTTGCACCGACAGGGTGTACGACTCCGGACAGTAGTCCGTCTCCTCGTCGTAGGCGTGGTCCAGCAGCGCTCGCGCCCACGTGCCCATATCGTACGGCGGCATCATACCGCCGAGCTCCGACGGTAGGATCTCAGGGTGGATCAGCAGATGGAGGCTGTTCAGGTTGTTGCCGTGCATGAAGATCTGCACAGAGACAGGAAACACACGGTTTAAACTGATTTAAACTGAACTCGAAAGTAATGAGCAAATTATTTTTAATACCATATTAAATTTCTGCCTGAATCTGACACACTGGTCCTTATCACAGTGAGTGAACGTACCCTCTTCCTGGTCTTGTCTTTGAGGAAGGGTCTGATGACCGTGTACAGAGCGTGGATGTACCACGGCTGGTTCACAAAGTGGATTCCTCCAAATCTGGCAGGAAAACTGTCCTGTTGGAAACAGACACAAAACACAAGTAAATACAGAGATCCAACTATTGCTGAACAAGAGGTTCTTTCAACCCGAACAATGATGCTTCTGCAGCCTTGACCTAAAGGAAACCTGAACAGAAGCTTTGCAAGATTTGAAAACATTATTTAACTCTGATATTTAATGGTTTTGCAGAGCACAGACAAAAGATGTCTTTCTGCCGATACAGGGATGTATTTGGAGGAAGAAGAAAAAAGTCTGATCCCTCCGACAAGGACCAACATAATCTTAAAATCAATCAAACCAACAGACGGGGGTGAAAACATAACCTCCTTGATGAAGGTCAATTTGGGAACATCTTGATTAAACTGGGTTTCGTCGCCCATCACAAAGAGCCACTTTTGATTCAGAGGCTTTTCCAGCAAATGAAACAGGACTTCTGTGAGTTTCCTGTCCCTCTTCATTAGATTAGCTCGGTGAATGGGCTCTAATCTCATAGTCAATAGGAAATGGTCCGGCCTATTTTAGGGTCACAGCCGAGTCCTGAGGGAAATGATCGTGTGCTCGTATACAGGTTAGTGAGTCAGGGCCTGACACAGGGTTTCATAGGAGGCTGGACACAATCATCATAATTACACTGTGTGTGTGTGTGTGTGTGTGTGTGTGTGTGTGTGTGTGTGTGTGTGTTCTGTCCAGGTTTGTAAATTAGGGTTTAAACGATATGACTCATCCGGCTACAAAACGCTTTGCTCCTCAGAGACTTACAGTATTTGACCATATCAACATGAACCTTAGTGTTTTAACTCATGATTCATGATTCCTATTGATCTTGGTGACCTCCTGACCTTTCATTGAGCCTCAGCTGGCTTTAGCCTGCATGCATCTTTAAAAATAGCGGCCCCTGCTGTGGGTGTGACTGGTCCTGAGAACATGAGTCCTCTCTGATCCTGAGCAACAAACATGACAGAGCACATCCCGAGACTCTTAATGTTGAGCCTGCGTCTCCGCTCCCTCTGGACTCGTCTGACTCTGAACCCCCGACACACACTTTGATGAAGGGACCCGCTGTGTTATACATGAAACACTGAAGATGGACACCGAGCTGCAGGGCCTCTGCCGCTCCGGAGGGGCCGGTGTCCGAGGAGGAAACAGAGAGACAGACAGCGCTGTGTGTACGAGGAGACAGCGTTCAGACAAAAGGTGGCAGACGCGAATAACACAAGGTGAGAGATGTTTGGAGACAGTGTTTTCATGTCTCATGTGAAGATTTTTCTTAGGTTTGATACCATGAGGACTAATTAAGGATTTAGAATAAGAATAATGTTTCCATCTCATGTTATTTGTCTGTTGCAGGAGAATCCGTCAAAAAGATGATTGAATACGTGAAGAAGAAAGATTTTTAAACACAGCAAAGATGAACAGCAGCTACAGGTTAAAACCAACAGGACGTAACAGATGAATCTAAAATAAATCACGTCTGTAATAATGAGAGGAAAGTGTCTGTTCTTCTGCTCAGAGCTTCAGAATAAATCGTCAGTTTCACAAAACCTGCACAACCGCTGCAGCCTTTTCTTTGATGTTCGGCCTCTCGGAGGCAAAATGTCGATTCCCAACAAACAAGCGACTGAGGGGATTTATTTTTGGATTCTCGCTGCAGGTCGCTGCCGCGTGTTCAGTTACAGCAAAGGTTGACGGAAATGAAAGGTGACAGAAAACAAAGAATAAGACGAAGTCCATCGGCAAAGAATCGTTTTGAAAGACATCAGTTCAGTCCTGAGATAGGTTTTGTTAGAATGTCCCATAAACCCAGCTCCTGGTTTGTGGTTCCTGGTTTTATTATTCTACAGTGTTTTAGAAATTCATCAGATTTAATATTTAATAATTTTTACATATATAACAGACCAGAGGAAAGAAACACTGAGAATACATCGTGTGTGTATTTTGTTGTGGAGCGTCACAGTTGCCCTTTGACCCTCGACCACTAAATTCTAATCAGTTCATCTTTGAACCCAAGTGGACGTTTGTTTCTGACGTGGTGAGATTTCCTCCGAGCGTCCCTGAGACACCACGTTCACAGACAGACGAAGTTTGGTAGAAATCTGCAGTAACGTGCAACAGAGTTCGAGTCCATGAGCTCGACTCGCAGAGCAGCTGACGTAACAACCTCTGACTCGCATCGTGAACCACTCTGCAGGAGTCTGTGGTCGTACGGCTTCTCTCTCCGTCGTGGCTTCTTCAACAGCTCGTCAGGTCGATGAGCTCCGTCCTCGGCTGCTGTCACTTCCCATCCACAGCGCGATGAGCAGACATGTCCCCCAGTGAAAGAGGAAAAATGGGAAGAAATAAGACGACATCCATTTGAGAGCTTCTCCTCTCGGGATGTAAAGTGTAGCCCGGGGTGACGACATTGTTTCGCTGCTGACTCGATCTTCACAGAGGACACTTTAAAGAGAAGATGGAGCTGAACGTAAACACGAGTTTCAACCAGGCTTCACCTCAGTTCACAAATAAAAAGGGTTAAAAACAAAGCAGATCTCTAATAAATCTAATCAAGTATTTTACTCCACAGGACAAATTCAGCAAGAGCTCAACTTTAGTTCACTCTCCCGTCTGCTGTAAAACAGTCAACACATGTTCAATCTCCCAAACGACTGATCACAAGTCAGTCTCAGCTGTAAATCACAGCGCTTCAGGGCTTCAGGGCTTCAGGGCTTCTTTTAAAGGAGTCGTCACGTCGGCCATCTTTATTTACAGTCTACAGGACGGATTTTGTTGATGCTATTAATCAAACATGAGCTTTGTCAAAATGTCTGGTTTCAGTTTAAGTATTATCCTATAAAGCTTTAGAGTCCAGTTCACCGATAGCTAAGAGAGTAAGTGAAATCGAAAAACCGTATTTCTCAAATCCATTAACGAGCTCTACTGATTCTATTTGATAATGAACATTGCAGGTGTCTGCCCCTTCGCCTCGCTCTGCGTTTTCATGCTGGGTGCGTTTGGTGCAGTTCACCTGAACGTCCAGATTGAGGATCAACAGATCTGCTGCCAACAAACAGAGAGAGAGAGAGGGAGGGAGAGAGAGGGAGATGAGGGGATGGAGGGGCAGAGAGATGCAGCGACTGAGGAGCGATTTGGCCAATCACCGCTGCTAATCGCTGCGTCATGACTCCTCCGAGCAGGAAAAACACTCACTGCCAATCTTGACCGAGAGTCAAAGTGCTGTGTGCAGTTTCATCTTTGTGTCATCGCTTCATGTGTATTCATTTAAAACCCTGTTGTATATTCACATTACTCTCTTGCTGACCTAGTAACACTCTTTTATCAAAAAAACTATATAATGTAAAGGAGCTACTTCTTCACTTTGTTCCTGTGTCTATTTTCTGCAACAGTGCAAATACAATGATTGTCTGGACTATTACACTATTAATAAAACATCACAAATGTATAATGCATTTACAGTATTTTGTGACGCACTCGACCGATCAGCAGCTGCCCCCGAGCATCTTGGAAGACGAAGAAAGACAGAGACGAATAAAATGTGTTTCTGTCTCACACACACACACACACACACACACACACACACACACACACAAACACACAACAAAAGGCAGCCCATCTGGAGGAGAGGGCAGAGCAAGCTAGCGCGGCAGTCGGACATGTTGCCGTGGCAACGTGGCAAGGGTGGGATGGATCAGGAGGGAGCCGGTGAGGGAGGAGAGGGAGGAGGAGGAGGAGGGAGGAGGGAGGAGGAGGAGGAAGAGGAGGAGGAGGAGGAGGGAAGACGAAGCACATCGCATCAGGCAACTGGCTGCTGCTGAAGACGATGCTGCTTCTGTCAGCCTCCAAAGTAACGAGAGATTCTAGAGAGGATGACTCACTGTGTGAATTCATGTTTCTACAGAAGCTGCAGATCAGTGACAATCAGATATTTTGTGTGAACGCTGCCGGTTGATTCACGAGTGCGACAGAATGAATGATCACCTCAGTTTGGTTCGAACGCTCGACTGCTGTAACCTCACACCCGCCGCCCGCCAGTACTGTCTGTGGTGAACAAGGATGGAGCGAGACGAGGCAGGAGGCGAGGGGAAGGGAGGATGATGATGTTGTCGGGGGGTAAAGAAAACAAAAGTGAGGAGGGGGGGAGGCCACAGGGGACAGAAGGAGAGGATGAGGACACTGAGGACGCCTGAAATCCAGAGTGTTTAGGATACGAATGCTCTTTTAGTCTGTGCTGAATCATCACGGTTTTAAACACCAACATCCAACACTTCAATTCAATCAGGCTGCACCAAACCTCACAAACTCCTCTCTCCTCTGAACACGAGTGGTTTCATTAAGTTTGAACCTCACAATGTTCAAGAAAATTCCGGATCTGCACCAATATTCAGCGGGTTCGTCCCTGAACTGCAGCAAATCAGCTTCATGGTTATCCGACCTGTTTTATTTTGCGTAATCCTGCTAATTAACAACCAAACCCACCGACAGCGGACAAAACATAATCATAATCATGATTTCTGCACGTGACAGAAACAAGCTCCTGGATTCAGTTTGAATTATTTAACGAAGGCTCAGTCTCATTATCCTCCTGCTTTCTAAAAGCACCACAGACGTTATTTAGTGAACAGCACAGCGATAAATAATTCCCACATGTTGGACTTTCCCCACAAGCTTGGGAACATTAAGAGGTTTGGCCGAAGCAAATAACAAAAAACTGCCTAATGGACAAAATCCCAGGTCATCATCTTCATCACCTTCATCATCATCATCACTGCTGCTGCAATCTAATCAACTAATTCCTGGGTCAAGGTCGATCCGTCACCGCGTTTGAGCCAAATCCTGCAAATCGACATGAGACTGTTCCTCCAGTTCAACGTCATCAGTGTCACTTTCAGAATAAAAGCTGGAAGCAGGTTGAATGCACGATGCTGCAGTCGTTCATTACTGTGAGTGACAGGCGCTTGATCTGAGGTCGGGGGGGTCAGGCTGCGACAGACCACATTAACCAGGTGATTCATATCTCAGGGACAAGACGTTTACACAACACGCCCACTGTCCACTCGCCCACACGTCCACACGTCCACACGTCCACTCCGCCCACACGTCCACTGCCCACACGTCCACACGTCCACTCGTCCACACGTCCACACGTCCACCTGCCTCCACAAACAGCTTCTCCACAGTCATAGAAACGACTCAAACATAAACTACGAATAAGAAAAAAGGATCCGCGTGTAAATGTGGACAAACCCTCTTTTTTAAGGAAGGATTCATTTTATTTGAATGTTTTTTTGCTGTTTATTGAGTTTGTTTTGGACAAGCTGCAATACACCAGATAATAGAAATCTGTTTTTAAACTTTTTAAAAGAAGAACAACCCAAAATAAGGTTTTTGCCGACTTGAATGTTTAATCCCTCTTTAACATTGTAATCCTGGAGGATTAGGACTGGATGGGTTTGAAGCCCGTCGTGCTCACGCTCTCACTGTCTCACCTCCTGTGTTTCTCAAGGCTCATCTCTTTTATAAGAGCATAAAGAAAAAGGGTTCTCTTCACGTAAGTGTGTAAGTGGAGCAGCGCATGTTGTGTATCCAAAGAGGAGCCGGCACACAAACCATAGACAATACAGTGAGTGGCACAAAGAGCCAGGCGGCACATTAACAGCTGGACTGAACTGAGGGTCGACTGGAGGACGCCACGCTCTGCTGTGTCAGCTCCTGAACTGGACGTGTCCATCACTGTCCGTTAGATTCTCCCTGTAGAGAAACAAACTGCAGAAGTCTAAGAATTCCATATAATCTGCTTTCAGACATGGACTGAACTGCAATAATCTGCTGAAGTGTATCCGGAGAGAAGGCGAACGTTCGAGTCAGTTGCTGTGGACAAGTAAAAGCTACAGAGAACGTCGGAGTGAGCCCAGGTGGGAATACAGCAGAATCATGTCGGAGAATTGTTGATGACGTTAATTTGTTGACTGCCTTGACTTTTTGACTCGTGCTCCGGTCTAAGTTTCCATTCTTCTTAATCTATGAGCAGTTATCTTAAAAAACTGACGCCAGATGTCTATTAAACTCTAATTGTCATGGTCCCCTGAAGATGAACCATAACGTTTAAGGGTGTTTCTTTCCTCTACCCCTATCAAACCAAAGTTTCCACATTTTACCAATAATCAAAAGCCGATGACCCTGAAATTTGAGACCAATCAAACTCCCCTGAGGATGAACCCTCTGATACAGGAGATATCTCCTAATCTGACAGACACGTCATCTCTCCATTTTATTTGATGAACACATTGGATTTTTACTCTCAGTTCCGTCAAAGCTCCCGGAGCAGAGCTGTCAGGTTTATCCTCTTTAACAGCTGAGGATTCTGGGATGTCGGGAGTCAGACACAAAAACAAACAAACCGAGCAGCAGTCAGATATTTGTGGTTGTGATAAGCGCAGAAGCCTCTCGGGGCCACCAGCAGGGATCTGACTTCTGCCGTGATCAACGCGCTGTGGCACAAATCTGGATCCCAGGACACGTGGCCTACATGCTGCTTGTGTTCGCTCACAACCAACATGACGGAAATCACAATAAAGCTGGTTCGATCTGGACTCGTGTCTGGTTACATTCAATCTCTCCCTTTTTAGCATGAATATGAATCAAGTGTGAAATAATAATATTAAAGTAAATCTTTAGCATCTTTGCACATAATTATTCCGCAGAGGAATAAGACAGTTAATCATATTTTATTTTGTCGACGTCACAGAACGTGAAGATCGTCGTCACCTATAATTTAGTTTTCCCATCTTTTCCCTCTGTAGGAAAATTACATTGAATTGGATTCTAGGTCCCTGATGATTCCAAGTTGTTTTGTCCATTTATTTGCCAAATGGATTCAAATCAAATCGATCCATTATGCATCTTCCTTTTGTTTCCTGGCCCGACTGAGGAGCAGTCGTTCTCAGCGGGGAATGACTCAGGGCTCAGCTAATAGCTCCCATCAATAATTCAGGCTCTAATCTGTGTCTGGAGAAGCGTCAGAAATGTGTTATATATGGACTCGTCACACCGAGGCACCAGGCAGAGTTATTCCCCTCGGCCTGAAAGAGGGAGAACGATTTTTCCCTCGGCAGCGCACCACCTCCACTCCGTGCTGACGGGGCAGAAAACTAATGTTTGCAGAAAGTGGAGGAGGTGGAAGAATGTTCGCAGGAAAACTGTATTTATTTAAATCTTGCTGGTTACTGACAAATTAATTAGATGGATCGTATTTACATCTGTTTCCTAAGTTCCTTACAAACTTCCACAGAGTTTCTCCCCCACAGTCGAGCTTCACTGTGAATAAACCGGTGAACAGATCTTTGTGCAGCAGCTCAGGACAAAGCTGCAACCAGCATCACCACAGGTCAAACACACAGAGAACGGACTCTGCACTGGTCTTCTCTCCTCTGGGAATCACTTTATAATGCAAGTTTTGAGAAGTGCTGTATCATTCCCTGCTTAACAACCAGCTACAAGAACTTTGTTGTAAATTGAATTTATCATTTTCTGATTGAATGCGAATGTAGAAATGCTCATGAACAGGTGAAGGGAAAAAGCTTCTTATCTGCAGGAACTACTCGACCTCTGGATTATGTTTCTCAGGATCATATTTCGACTCTTAGTGCGTCCGTTCGTCTCCATATGAAAAATGAAAGGAAGAGAATTCAGTGACGATTCAAAGTTCCGACAGTTTGTCGTTCACCACAAGCTCCTGAGATCCTCTCATCAGACCTCGATGCATCTCACTCAACACTTCCCCTCAGATTTGACTAATGGAGCTAAACACAAATTGGCAGATGATTCTCGAGGAGGGTGAGAAAGCAATAACACACACACACACACACACACACACACACACACACACACACACACACACACACACACACACACACACACACACACACACACACACACACACACACACACACACACACGAGCAGCAGAGATGTTACCAGAGGACATCTATACAACTCTGTGCCTTTTCTCCTGTAATCATTTCAATAATGATGTTCGCGTTGTGTCCTGATAACTGAGGGGACGTGTTCATGAAAAACCCTGAACACACAAACACAGACACACTTCTCTCATTACTCTGTTTTCTGAAAGATAAACTGGAAAACCGTCTCTCATTACACGAAGCAGCAACAACACCAAACCGAACTGACAACCATGAAAAATCACCCCTTGGTTCTTTCCTTGCACCATCTACCTGCCAAACGAGCCTTGAAGGAAAAACACAGCAGCCGGCAGAGTGCATTCAAATCGGAAATGTCATTATTCCCTTCTGCTGGTTTTTAAACAAGCTCACGGCTTCGACGCGGCGCTCGACTTGTTCTTAAGTGGAACATTTCGGGAGCAGCGAGGATGATGGGAAGGGAGCTGGAGGTTTGTTCTCCCTCCGTCAGGAACTGAGGAACAGAACTTCAGGGTTGAGTAGAGCTGAGGATTTCTGTCTTTCCCCTCAGCTCCGACAACAAAAGAGTCTCTGCTGGAGGACGTGTCTGCGGATCTTCAGACGCTAAGACAAATCTGGAAAAGGAGCTGCAACTTACATTTATTTTCAGTGTCTATTGGCAATCATTTAACAGCCAATAAAACCCCAGACTGTAAAAAGATTTCAAGTTTCCAGTAACGTCTTTGAGTCGCTCGTTTTTGGATGACCATCAATACATGACCCGAAAAGACCACATCCTTCCACCAAGACTGGTGCTGATCTGTCACGTTGTTTGAACAAATCAACCAACATGCAGACAAGGTGAAAACACAACATCCTCCAGTGTGAAGTGTTTGTTAATCTCTAGTTATTTGGCAGCAACTGACTTGTATCTTATCTGCTCTCTCTTATGACAAAGGTTTGTTTAAGTTGAGTTCACTAAAACTAAAGAAAGACCAGAGTCGGGTTTAAAAAACGCTGCAGCCCACAGACAGTATCACATTCAGACTCAAGCACCAACTGAGAATAAGGAGGAATCCGAGCGTCTGACCTGCAGCCCCTCGATGGCCAGACGCAACATGCTGGGAGTCAGCTTGGACGCCTGCTTGAAGGTGAAGTTGCTCCAGTCGATGATGAGGATGAAGCCGTTGACCTGCAGCTCTGGATCTTCGATCATAGATTCCAGTGAGAGCAGGATCGCCCTCAGAATGTCCACAAACGTGTATCTGTGGAGGAAACACAGAAAATCTTTCACTCTGGAGTTTGACCTGAAACCAGCAGCTGGATTAGTTAGTAACTAATTTAGTAACTTTCATTCAATGCTCTTTATTTTGCAAGACATGACGATTCCGCACCTGAAGAGGTTGTGAGGTTTAAAAACTTGGAGAATAACACGGTATCATATCAATCTCATGGTTTTTGTATCGTCAGGTTGTATTTTTAATTTCTTTTAGACGCAGAACTCTGCAGCCAACAGCTCTGGATCAGGAGGAAAGAGTCCGACTGGGCCCTGAGATGATCAGGACCCACACCCAGCTCCCATCAGCCTGGTGGGCCTGAAGGTGGGAGGTGATCCAAACACCCAGTGACGCTGAGGTACAGAACAAAACTAGTGAAGAAAAGACTTTCACACATGTGGAGGTCTCTCCACATCTGTATCGCTAACTTTATTACAGACTGGCACAGCTGAAGGAGTCGAGGAGTTTTCTCATGAACGATGACTGTGTGGTCACACTGAGTCTCTTCTATTCTCTGTGTCTCTTTACTTTTTTTTTGTACATCACATCAGATAACCCCCCATAGGTCCCATATCATCCAAAATACACTTTTTCATGGTTTTCTAGTTTAAATATGTCCCCATCGTCTCCACAGATCCCCCACAATGCAATGCAATGAGAGGAGCACACTCTCTCTCTCTCTTTCATTTGCCCCATGTGATTCTGCTCTGTAATTATAATTTTTGTGCTGTTTTGCTGTGTGATCTTCAAGTTGCTTTGGAATGTTTCCTGTTGTTCACCTTTAATTTGTTTGAATTTTTTACTTGCACATCTTGTAATTGTGTTTTGAAAGGTGCTATATAGATAAAGTTTATTTACATTATAATTATTATTCATTAAACATCTTGTTTGAGCTTCACTATGTTCTACATGAGGTGTAATCATGGTCCATCACCTGCTCTGGTCCCAGTTGGCTGCGAACAGGACCATTATTTTCCTGCCGTATCTGTCCAGGTTGGACAGCACCCCGGGGAACCCGTCCTTCAGGGCCTGCTTGATGCCCGGGTCCGTGGCTTTCAGGTTCTTGAACATGTCCAGGTTCTGCTGCCGGTACTCGAAATACTGAGCCAGCAGCCGGAACGCCTCGAAGTGGTTGAACTTCCGCGCCCGCAGGAACCTGAGGATGAACGCGTCGTCTGTCCTGAGGAAGCCGATGTCCGGCCGGGTGATGATCATGTCCCGGACCTCCTGGATGTCCTGGTGCAAAGTCTCCGGGTTCTCCTTCAGCTCCACCTTGGCCTTCTCCAGGGTCTCCGGAGAGAGGCCAGCCTGCAGGTGAGTCATCCTCTGCAACAGCTGTCCCTCCGCGGGGGACCACAGCGCACCAGCTTCCAGCGAGACGACCCAACGGCTTCCTGCAGCAACAGGGAGAAGAAGCGTGTGCGGAGGTTCTGCTCCCGGATCAGACGCTGACTTCAGATGGAGGCCTGCTGCTCTGTAATCCACCCTGAACTGCCACAGATGCTGCTGCTATGATGCTCCTGCGATGCATTATCAACATATGGGCCAGCGGCCACTTTTACGCACGGACGCATTTCATTTCCACCTCAGAGAATTCAACTTTATCCGGATGCTTTTAGATCATGAATCGGGTCCTGGAGGCTTCAGGCTTCAGTGCATCCAACCTGCTGGTGCGGGCGGCCCGAGGCCGACAGACAGCCGCTTCCCTCCATGTCAGAGCCTCTCCTCGCGTTCTCGCTCTTCCTGTGGCACAATGACGACGACAGCATCACCGTCTTCCCCGGCGTCGCTCTCGGCGGCCAGGCAATGCGGCACAAGCCTGCAGCACCTGCTATATCACCATGATTCCTCCGCCTTCACAACGCATCTCCATCCGCCGACTGGTCCTGATGCTGCTGCTGCTGGTCCTGATGCTGCTGCTGCTGGTCCTGATGCTGGTGCCTCTCTGTCTCAGATTTGGCCGCTTGTTTCCGCTTCTACATCCCAGCTTCCCAACATCCTCCACAGTCTGGGTGTGACTTCACATGTTAGAGCCCCAGAAAAGGGGGGAGGTGGGGTGTCCAGCATCACAGGTGCCCCGAGAGGTTTTGTTCCCCTCCTGCCTCCGGTTCCTGGGTTTAGTGAGACGGGTGGGGTGCTTGCACTGGGGTGGATGATGGAGGGGGGGGGATTACCGTCGCCTCCTCCTCCTCCCGCCGCTGCCGTCTGTTCGCTGGGAGAGTGACTGACAACAAGAGAGTCTGCGCTCCGGTCGGTGTATGGACGCCAGCGGCGGGGGGAAGGGATGGATGGATGGAGGAGGGGGTGGAGTAACAAGATGAAAAGGCAACAGATATAAAAAAGAGAAAAGAAAGGGAGAGAGGGCAAGGTGGCAGAGGGATGGAGGGATGGAGGGATGGAGGGATGGGGAGGGACGTGGAAGTGGAGGAGGACAACAGAGGATGAAGGAAGCTGAATTACGCAGAAACATATAAAGACAATTCATCATAAGCTTTGAAATCCTCTCAATCAAACAGGCACCTGCACCAAAGGGTTGTTTTATTATCTGAACTCACATTGGAATAGATACTGAACAAACCTACAACACAAGAATCACCTAAAAACAGGAATATTTGAAACTTAATTATAGTATTTTCTGTGTAAATGTCCATTTTCAAAACGATAAATAGCAATGTTGTTAAATTCTTTTATCTGCAATTAAAATGAGACCT
Source organism: Hippoglossus stenolepis (assembly GCF_022539355.2). Taxonomy (NCBI): domain Eukaryota; kingdom Metazoa; phylum Chordata; class Actinopteri; order Pleuronectiformes; family Pleuronectidae; genus Hippoglossus; species Hippoglossus stenolepis. Next base: position 19,360,152 of record NC_061502.1, read on the forward strand.
TTTGAATTCTGCTTTTCATCTGTATTCATACAGACTTGTCATCATTATTATATCTACATATATATTCACTGGACTTTCTTATTCATCACGAATACAGAAATATAAGATGAAATATGATGAACATTATACGATGATAACAAATTTTGGGAGAACTCCTATAATAAAAAATATATAATAAAAGGAACATGGGCTGAATAAAGGGAGGGGTGGGGGTGGGGAGTCGGGGGGATTCAAATGAGATGAATGAATGGTGGGATGATGGGGGTCTAAACGCTGGAGGCTAAAAACCTGAGGGTGGACGGATGCAGCTGCAGGGAGGAGTCAGGGTTTGAGGCCTCAGGCAAAATCAATCATCCTTTTCTGTCTTTTAGTCAAAGGAGCCACTGGACGACACGTCATGGAAACTTTAAATTACTTTATGGTTTTCAGAGAATATTTTCTTCACAGTTTTAGACTTAAAAATAAACCTTAAATTTCCTCAGGCTGCTGGAGGTGAGGGGGTGGCTGCACCTCCTACTGGTGAGGGGCAGCGACTGCGACTTTCTAAGATCAAATCAAGAAACTCAAACAGTTTTATTTTCCTGAGAAACTGAGAACTGAGAGGATTGATTTTACTCAGATTAAATGGAGGGTGTGTAGTTGAATGAATTGATAATGGGGGTGGGTGTGTGTGTGTGTGTGTGTGTGTGGGGGGTGCTTTAACGTGCTGAATTCATTTCTTTTGTGTCTGATTATCTGAGGTTTTTCTGTGTCTGTGTCGTTCAGCAACTAGAGTCACTCTCTCCCTCGGCCACGGAATCAACACAAGTACACAACAACATGGAGAAGGAGCACATGTCTCTGCCAAGGCCCAACCCACACACTGTCCCACCGTCAGCCGGCACACTAACTGCACTCGGGTGGTCGGCTCCTGTTCCCCAGATCTGAGCCACAAGTCAAACAGAGAAATACCGCATGTAAACCAAAGGTGGCCCGAATGACTTTTGTGCTATTTGGAGCATATTCACCAGACGGGTCCACATCCAGAGTTCACTTTGACCAGAGCACCGCATGTTCACCACAAAGAGAATCCAGAAGTGTTGATCATTGTCTGAAGTGGCCCACGTCCTCACACACGAAGCATCATCCTCCTGCAGCGTGTGAACCCTCTGTCGACTGGACAGTGGATAAAGAGCAGGACAATGTGGTGGCAAGGGGGGGTGGGGAAAAGGCCACGGCCTGAATTTAGCAAGGGGGGGGGGGTGGAGGAGAGAGGGTGACAGGGTCCCGGGGAGACGGGGGTGATAATAATTGCCCTCAGCTCTGATGGGCCTCTGAAGGAGTGAATCCATTAAATGGAGTGTGAGCATGCATTGCGTTTCCTGAAGAGCCTCTCGACTTGGTTCCCAAACTACTGTGTCCGAACATTGTTGGCGTCGACTTATTGACTTTTAAGGCCCGTTGTGGACAAGAACATTCCCACAGAGCAAAAGTATTGAGGCCCAGATTTGGCCCATATCACCTGGTGATCTGCTCCTGGTTCCAAATCTGGGCCTCAAGTAAACCATAACAATACCGACAGTCAACCTAATGCGCCCGAGTTTGTTTTGTGCTATTTGGGCCAAATTCACCATTTACCACATGGGCCACTTTAGGTTCACATCCCTTTAGTTGGGGCCACATCAAGGGGCCTTTGTGGCAGAGGTATGAACTCTACTGACATTCTGGTTGTTTGGTAACAATTCATTTCTCTGTCAGTTATTACATTTTTTCATCCTGCTCATTTACCAAAAGGCAGCAGGTGAAAACTGAGGATTTACGAGAGAAGCTGTGAGTTTTGTGGATGTAGGAAGTGAAACATCACTGGTTTGAGTTGTTGTGAATTACACGTGTTTTGTGTTTCTGGAGTTTTGACTGAAACAGATGATTAAACACAGACTGATCCAGGAACTGTCACAACTGAACACGGAGGCACCGTGGCGCCCTCTGCTGTCAGTCTGTGGTAAGTGCAACTGGAGTCTATAAGTATGAGAACACACTTTATTGCACTTTATGATTATTCCACTTGTATTTTACACCTGCAGATTTGTTTCTATTGTCTTTTATCTGTTTGTTTGTTTTACATATGTGGCTGGAATTACATAATTAAAAAGTAATTAAATAATTACACAGTTATATATAAACTGTGATTTATGGTGTTACACAGGAGCCAAATTACTATAAAGTTTAAGTGAAATAATAAATACATATAAATAGAATAAAAATAAATAGAAAATGTCACGTGTTCAATGTGAGAATGAGACTAAAATCACATTTTGTTGTAAAATGGCAGAACAGCAGATGGCAGCATTTATACAGTTAATAAACCAAAGTGCAGATAGATAGATAGATAGAGAGAGAGAGATAGATAGATAGATAGATAGATAGATAGATAGATATGATGTTCCACAGTTTAAAAATGTAGTGTTTAATAATTTAATGACTTAATAATTTGTCTTTAACATCTTAAACAGTTTTCTGCTGAACATCGGTGCTGGATCAGAAGATGTTTATCCTAAATCAGAATTATGTACCGTACTTTAAAACAGTTTGTAAAACACTGGGAGTTTTTATACTGTATAATAATACAGACAGGGTTACTGGTTTCTCCGTACACCTCCACTGAGCCCCACACTCAGTTGTATCCAGTGGGGGTCGGACCACAAGGTCAGTGCGGTGCTGATCAGGTGGAATAAAAGGGTTGTAGCCCCCGTGGCGATCAAAGACACTGGTCCACATGCCACGCCCCGCCACCCCTCTCCTCCTGTACAGACCGTGTCAGGGCAAACCCACTGACCCTGCAAACAGCCAGGGGGCGTCTGCGGGGTGGAGACGGAGGGGAGGATGGAAGGACAGACGGAGGGATGGAGCGATGGAGGGGATGGATTGCACAGAGATTACGAGTTAACAGTCAGCTTAACCTCTCAGGTTCCCCCTCAGAGAATTACAGTGTGTTGCATGTCTGCAGAATGAGGATTAAAAAGATTTGCAGGAGGTTTGGTCACAGAAATGTTGTGTCTGGTGAAACCCGGTCGTAGTTCTGAAGGTAGTTGGCTGTTTTCAGGGTGAACACGGTGACTTTATTCTAACCTTATCCAATTGAATACAAGTTTGAATACGATAAGAAGAGACACAACCATCCAAGAATCCCTTTACTGTCTTTAATATTGTGAGATTGGGCGTTTTTTTTACATTATCTTTGATTTTCCGGAGAATAATTCATGGATCTTGATGAGAAACGTCAGGCGTGTTTAGGTGACTGAATATTTATGAGTGTGAATCTAGTGAATTTAAATGTGGTTTCCTAAGGAGACTGTTGGGCCCTGGTGGAGGTTTGAACCTTCTAGAGGTTTCCCTGTTTGTTTGATGCAGGGTTACTCAAAAAACTACCAAACCGATTTCCTTGTTATTTCGTGCAGGGATGGAGAATGAACCCAAAGAAGAGCCCGTTCACTTCTGGAGCAGATCTGGATAAAGGGGCAGATTCATTTTCACTTTATACAACATGGGGAGATGGGGCGATACGCGTTCTCTGTGTGAGGGTCCATTTTATTAATAGTTTTTCATTTTGTTTTCAATTATGTTTCCTTTCTCTGTCTTGAATGTCGTGACAGAGGTGAGGAATTGGAAAAATTGTGAAAACAGCTCAGAGAACTAGATATTAGTCCTCTAAACATGCCAGATTTCTGTCATCAAGATCCATGAATTATTCCCTGAGAAATTGGTGGATCCAAACCAAAATTTAATGAGTTCTTCCCTGACCCACACCACATCCCTTCAGCAAGTTGTGTGGAAATCTGTTGTGTAGATTTTGCGTACTCCTGTTCACAAACAGACATACGTAGATGAAAACGTCAAACTCTTTGGCAGAGGTAATAACTTTGTTCAAAACTTAAGAATAAGATGAGAAACGATTGAAAGCTCCAGAAAAAGCTGGACAATGGACATTAAGTAAAGATAACTAAGTCAAACTAATATTCCCACGGTCCAGATTGGTTTCCCGTGTTTGCAGGTTGTTGATCGGGACCTGAGATCCTCCGACACGGCATGTGAACGTCCTGATGACGACCAAGCCAGAAAATAATCGTAAACCTTGATATTCCACTTCTCCGTCATTGTTTCATCACGTTGTCACGCACGCAGACGAATTCCACAACGATTCCATAATGAGACGCCGTTTTTTCGATTTGGTCGCCATCTTTTGTGCCCATTCACAAATTCATCACGGGCACAATCGCAGCTTTGTGTTCTCGCACAATAGCTTTACTCCAGTGGGAAATGTGCGACTCGTGTTACTGGGTGAAATTTTAATTGGGCGTGGAGACTCGACTGTGCAGCTGCATGGGATGTCAATAGCTGGCCTCCTTCCAGCTCGTTCATACCAACAAAACACACACTCACACACACACTCACACACACACACACACACACACACTGTAGCTCTCTAGCTCCACAGATGGTTGTGAAGTGCATCATCAATGTTTCCCTCTTCAGGTTTCTGTGGCGTTTTGTTGTGTTTTGAGTCTAAACCTGTAGATTATTCAAAGTTATAGACTTTGTGTACTAAACATAATCTCTGCATGTGTGTATGTTGTTGAGAGAAGCAGGAACATCGCCCACAGACGTCAGAAGATTTAACTACAAGGCCGAGAAGTTCTGCTTTTACTGTTTGACAGTGACGGAATGTAGAAGACCTGTTGTCTTGGATGTTTTTTCAAAAGTCCAACTTGAGTAATACATTTTAGACATAAACCAAACCGTCACTCAGTAGAATTCAAACCTCTGACAAGTCTCCTCGTGAAACAATTAAATTCACTGGATCCTGGTTTTTATTTGGATCTGCTGATTTTTCCATGAAGATCCATGAATCCTTCTCTGAGAAATCAAGGAAAATGTTGAAAAACATTAAATATTTATCAATGTTAAAGAAAGTGAAAGTCAATAGACTCAAACCACGTCCTCATATATAGGTCTCATGAAACCGTCCAGTAGTTTTTGTGTAATGCTGCAAACTAACAGACAAAGACCCAGATGAAAACAGAACCTCCTTGTTGGAGGTGATGGTCACATTATTTCATATTGATGTGTTTCAGTGGCCTTAATGTTTCTCTCGTGGGTCTGGAGGTTTGTTGCCGTGATGGCGACACCAACGACCTTCATGCTCAGCTCTGACCGCAGGTTACCTTCTCCTTCTGGACCTCGTCTAATCCCTCAGTGTAAAACACAGCCTGTCTGGACTCTAAGTGATTAACACCATTTGTTCCTGACTCGGCGTTATACTAAGATCTGCCAGATTTGAATGAAGTCACGATATATGTCTGATCTCTTTTATCGAGATCCATGAAGGAATTACTCTCTGGGAAATTGGTAAAAATCTCACATTGTTGAAGAAAGTGATAAAAAAAAGTCCCTGGATTTGGCCAAAATGTAATGGTTTTATTCCACTGGTTTTTTCCCACTAATACCACATCTTTCAACCAAGTTTCGTGGAAATCCGTCCAACAGTTTTTTTGATATCTCAAAAACAAACATCCTCTTTGGTGGAGGTAAAAATGAATCACTATTATTTTCAGTGAAACTTTAAGTTAAATGCCTTATTAAACATATTTAATTTGACTGTGTGTTGTGCAGAGCATTTTGACATAAAGCTCCTTTCATACTGTGATATTCTCTCACACCCAAGTCTCACACAGTTTATAATGGAGACAGAGACAGAGGGTCGGGGGGGTCTCTTTACTCTCATGCTTCAGTTGTAATTTGTCAGTGGCCATGAATGGGCTCCTTCATCAGTGATGGGGACGGTGTGTGTGTGTGTGTGTGTGTGTGTGTGTGTGTGTGTGTGTGTGTGTGTGTGTGTGTGTGTGTGTGTGTGTGTGTGTGTAGTGTATGTACACTAGAGGGGGTCCAGTCTCAGATTGGACTTTGCTCTAAACCTCTTGTCGCCCAAATCGCTCCTTTCTATGGGCCGACCATAGGCAGATCCTCAACAGCCAATCAGACTCCACAGAGCCGATTACATCATTCTCTGATGGTGGCTGTGCCAAGTTGGACCAGCATCCATCCCCCACACCTCCAAAAAAAAAAGAGCAGGGCAACAGGACAAAAAGAAGAAAACTGCTGTTAGATTTAAAAAAAGTTGAGGTCAGAACTTATTTGAATATTTGGCGGATTCTCGTGAACTCTCGTGAACTGAAAACACACATTTCTTACTGTTTCTGCAGGTTCATCAAGGAATAAAACACTGCAACGAAAACAGGACAGTTGTTTGATCTCAGGAGCCTGTTGGTGGAGCTGCGCTGCCATTCTGTGTGTGTTAGTCTGCAGGATTACACAAAAACTAATCAACAGATTATCATGAATCTTGGTGGTTTAATGATCCCATTCAAATTGAATCAAGCTGCACCAAATCACACACTCTCATAGATATCAGCTTCCAACAAAATGCCTGACTTTTCATCCTTATCTCTGTATTATTTCTTTGGGAGTTCACAAAAATGTCAAAGAAATATCCGGTCTCTCAATGTTTAAGAGAGTGAGAAATGAGTTCCTCCCTGACCCACATCACCTTTCACCAAGTTTCATAATAATCCTTCCAGTAGTTTTTGCGTAATCCTGATTTTAAAAAGCAACAAAATTCAAACGCAGATGAAAACATAAAGTTGAGCTCGGTTTACCATCGACGTGTAAATGGTTTGAGCTGTAAACCACTGGGCCGTCTTTAGATGGGTCTCCATCTCATTAGCAAAGGTCTATGAGAGGTCCTGGTGAGCTACGTGGAAAATCTTCCTCAGATCTTTAGAGTTAGAGTTTATTCACATAACAGCCTCGTCCGAACAGTGACTTCCTGATACCATCAGTTAGGAGCTGAAGTTCAAACCTGCTCTTCAACGGAGACGAGTCTTTAAAACCGAAGAGACGGACTCTGTTTGAAAATGAAGGGATGTGGTGAAGTGGAGGCCTGAAGGGTAATGGTGATCTGAACCACACACACACAGATTCCTGCTCCCCAGGAGAGGGTGGTTGGATGGCTATACTGTCCTGACAGTAATCCTCAGATTAACTGGTTGAAAGGCTCCACCAGTGAGCAGACAGACAGCCGGCCGACTGGAACAAAAGCACAAATGTATATGCAAACCAGAGCATGTGGGTCAGTCAGCCAAACAGAGCGCCGGCCTGTCAGACGGTCATTTAGGAAGACGTACAATGCAGCGATCGGCCAAACCAGCTAGAGGTAGACTTGAGATGTCATATGAAAGAGGCCAAGAATATGTTTTGTGAGGCCTTGTGACCTTGACCTTTGACGTTTAAGTGTCTAAGTGAACATTTGGAACAAATTTGAACGTGTTCTCTTGAGGCTTTGATCTTCGACCATGACACTCTAATCATGGCCTCACTGAATCTAAGTGAATATTTGTACTACATTTGAATAAAATTCCCTCAGGGTGTTCCTGAGACATCCTGTTCACAAGGATAACTTTGCACTGTTCTTCAAAAGTAGCCCCTCAAATATCATGCACGGCTTCCTCTCTGACTTCTATTTTTATTCTAGACAATGATGGAGTCACCCCCGGATCACACGAGGACACTGACTGAGAACCGTGGCCAAGTTCCCTGAGACGTTGGAACGATGGATGCTCCAAGTGCCTGGAGAAATTGAGAACTGGTGCTTTTGGTGAACTGGTGACATTATAAAGACGGACTGTGATCATTTTCTCTGTTAAATGCACTTTGAGACGATAATAAACTATTGGTGGCATTAATCGTGAAAGTCTTTAGAGCCTAAAACCCAGCAGACGTCTGTATGTTCTCATTCCATCTGAGACCAACTCAAAAACCCAGTGGAACGTTGTTTGCTGTCTGGCAGCTCAGAGGTTAAATAACAGTGAGCACAGAGACGGATTCAGAGGACTGGGAGCTGTGCTGCCGTTACCGTGGCGATCAAGTCCTCTCCCTCGCCATGCTCACCACCAACTCCGTCTCCACGGTTACGTTGTGTCCGGCGCTGAGCCGAGGTTGGTCGGGAATAATAATGTGCAGTGAGGGTACATGAGAAGAAACACACACACACACACACACACACACACACACACACACACACACACACACACACACACACACACACACACACACACACACACACACACACACACACACACACACACACACACACTTCAAGGATCTAAATGAACTTTCTATAGTTTTTTTCCAAACCAGGGATCAAGTCTATAACTAATAATTATTCCCATTCATTTGAAAGGCCGACAACGTTTTACACCAGTTTTAGAAAATCAAACAATCAGCTTTAGGGCTTCTTCGAAATTTGGTTGATCTAAGGTCTGTGTAACTGTAACTCCTCCATAATGTTACCGTAGAAAATTGAATAAAAGAAGTTTTGCCTTGCAGTTGCTGTCCCTCACCAGTAGGAGGTGCTGCACCCCCCCTCAACAACCTCACTTCTATCATTAAGCCCAACTGTCTCTGGTATTATTTTTGTAATTCCTCCCTCCATATTTAAAAGACTTTAAGGTTTGAAGACATAAACAAACTCTAATTCACAACCGATACAGTGAAGATGAGAAATAAGAAATTATTTAATTGAAATATGGATTTCTTGCTTTTAAAAAAAATCTTATCAGCCATGTAAGATTTATTTTGCAGCACCTTAGTTTGTGCCACTTGTGCCAAAACACAGATACGGCTGTTATTTGGTTTGTTTCTGTTGCAGCCTGAGTTTTGGGGATCTGAGTGGATGCAGTCTAACACTGAGCTGGGAGTGAGGGGACAATAGAGTCCGGGCGGAGGGGTGTGGGGGGGTGAATGCTTGAGATGTTGGCTGAGAAACGAGAGCGAGGTTTCTAGAAAGTTTGGAAGGGAGAAGAATAAGATCGGGGGCAGCGGTGGTGTGAGGGGGTTGAATCTGAAGTGAGAGGGTCAAATGAGGTTTGTCCCAGTTGCTTCTCCAGCAGAGACAAACAAGCCCACACTGGTTTTTACGTTACCAATTCTTACAACCCTGAGAACCCCAACCCCACAAAGGTATATATATATATATATACCTATATATATATAAATGTGACTCAAGACAAATCCCTAAAGTATCTTTTGAATTAATCTACATTCACCCCTGCTGCTGCTTCTCGAGCGATGCCAGACACGTACACACAGACATGGATTTCCAGACTTTTTAGACAAAGAGATAAGTATATATTTTTACAGTGGATCAACCAAAAATCACCTGATGGATCAAATGCTGGGAGGAAATCTAGAAAACTTTATTTCAGTGGAGAGCAGCAAACAACAGTCATTCGAAAACATCATTAAAAAAATAAATCATGTTCTTATATTTGACACCTGAGAAAAATCCCTTCAGAGTCCATCACCTCCATCCAGCTTGACGTCACCATTCTCCCTCACCGACACATTTGGAGTAGGCCGGCTGGTCCAGGTAGAGCACAGCACACACCTGTCTGACCTTACACTCGCCCTTACAGGTGATCCGGCTGTCGTAGCTCACCATAAAGTTCCTGAAGTACTCGTCGAAGGCCTTGGTCTGCGGCAGCCTGAAGCTCAGGCCCAGCTGCAGCAGGCTCTGTGGCTGCAGGTCAGTCAGTCCAAACGCTTCAGTCATGATATATTCAAGCCTCCAGTCAGGGCTTTGTTTCTCATTGGCTTCCGTCAGATTCAAATAGTACTGCCAGATATCCTTCACAGAGAGAAAGGCACGGAGAGGGGGAGGGAGCGGGAGGGAGGGAGGGAGGGGGGAGTAAGAGTCTTTGAGTCTTTTTGAAACAGAAACCGTTTTTGTTTAGTGACTGACACCGTGATTAATCATCAGGAGGGACTTTCTCTCCTGGCTTTGATCGGGGGATAAAGAGACATTTCTAGTGTCACCGGGATGGAACAGAGTACATTTACTCTGTTACTGTACTTAAGTACATTTCTTATGTGGTTCTTTTCACTCTTTCTCCACGACGTATATCTGTAAATATCTGTACTTTCTACTTTGCTCCATTTTGACAAACCATTGTGTTACATGTTCACATTGGAGGAGTCGCTGGGATGAACTGGCACTTTCCTGTTTGCTGCACACCTCTCTGAACGCTTATTCACCCAACTTCTTACCAGCAAACGGAAACTTCCTGCTGTCATCAAAACATCCCATTCATGTTCGAAATACAGATTTGGATTATCAGCTGTAATATTGCAACCATCCAAGGTAGACTTACCACAAGCTATGAGACTGTGCAACAATGTTATCAAGGCCGAATGTTATCAACTGTGTTTTAAGTAAGACGTGTGTTATTTGCGATGTCAAGCAGAAGGTTTCTTACCAACAGAGCGTAGTCCTTGATGTTGTACAAGTACATGCGGAAAGCTGGGTTGTTAGAGTACGGCTCCAAAATGCTTTTGATCGGTGTCATAGCCGGTGACACGAAAAGAGAATTCAGTGGTTTACCTGCAGAACAAAGGACAAACCTGTGAGTTACATATTTTTACATTTCGATATAAAACATCGTACAAAATTGCACGTTACCTGTTTGGTCCAACAGCACCATGATGCTGTCACGGTGGGTGTGGCCATAGAAATGACCTGCGATGACATAACTGTACTTCCTGAAGATGGAAACCAGCCTCTCATTGTGGCTCTCTCGTACAGCAGTGATGTTTCGGGCAAAGGGCAGGTACCCCACTGGTACATGGGCTATAACGTACACCTGAACAGGAAGAGGGCCACGTTTAAATCCCTGCTCTACACGCACAAATACAAGTAAAGGGGACAGGATCACAGACACTGACGATGACTTCAAACAGCTTTTTACCCATAAGGTTTGTACATATAGAGTTTTTAACTTTTTGATTCCTCTGTGGAAAAAATTGCTTTAGTTAAAACCATGTCCAATGAACCAGGATGTGATTCCTTTGATAATCATACAAGATATAAAGACAGAAGGCGTCACGACCTTCTCCTGACTCTGAGCAGCTTTCTCTAAGGTTTTCTCCAGCCACTCGAACTGTCCCGCAGGGTCCGTCATGTTACTTGCGACTTTATTAGGTCCGTAGTAAAGGATAGTGTTGAGACTGACCACCCGCAAACCAGGCTTCGCCAGCTGAGAGTAGAAACCACCTGCAGGAACAAGAACAAAGCATAGAATGAATCCTGGTGCTAATGTGAGTGTCACCATAAGATGCTGTGGATTTATCTTATTAGATAACAACCAATCACTCTGTGGTTCCAGCTTGTCATCACTCTATCACTGTAGACTGAATATATCATAGGTCTGAGAGGCTTAAACTGGAATAATTTGACCAATTAACAACTCTCACAGTTGCTGATGCATAAGCTCAGTTTGAAGAGGATCACAAAAACAAATCTCGGGGCTACATGATATGTACAACAAAGGCTTAGTTTAGATGAAAATTAATAATCAAGGATACAGACTTTCATATCCTCACTAATGTGCCCAATGATTGATGGAATATTGTGAGAATCCACAGATAAAGACTGCGTTCATCCTGCCTGCTGAGAGCGTCACACCCATCACAGTAACGCACACATTGAGCCCAAAGCTATGACAAAGTGTGGCAGCCCGTGAGGACGGTAAAAACCTTATGGGTGTTTTGACAGCACAATGACGCGGTGATATTTCTCCGGGTGCTGCCAATGGAGAGAGGGAGGGCGTGGAGACAGAGACAGACCAAAGACTCAGTTGAGGGGGTTCAGTAAACCAAAGTGTCTGCGGGCTGCTGTCCTGACATGTTACCCTGTGAGAGTGTGAGCAGAGCTTCAGTCTGCAGCCAGGGCTTCCACAGCTGGGCAGCAGCTTCGTAAATGGCATTAGTGACGGTCGGCATCTGGTCCTGACAACAAAAATGTAAAGACTAAAAAACAAACAACACTAATTGTTTTGTTGCAGCATGCTACGCTGCAACATGTTACAATAAACGTGAAGGTTATAATGAAATAACTTCTCGCTCTTGAATGGCTCTTGAATCTTGTGCTCGTTGTGGTTACTTGAGCAGCTCCATGAATGTCTCATCGTGTTTTCTTCAAATGTGCAGACAGGAAGCCGATGTAACAATAAGGTCGTGGAGCGGGAGAGTGCATGAACCCAGTTAGAGTAACCGCACGTACGGGACTCTCAAAGAAGTAAAGCTAGTTTGACAGACGCGTTGAACCAAAAAGTCCAAACATCCTTGTTCTCTGAGCAAAGTTTGAGATTCTGCTGCGTCCTGCGACACAAAGTTACCTGTGGCCAGTAGTCGTGGTTCCCCAGGGCAGGGTAGACCGTCAGGTTGGGGAAGTGCAGCCTGATGGTCTGGGTCATGTTACCGATGACCTGGATCACCATGTCGGTGGAGAGCTCGCCTGCAGGGACGTGAGGTGGACTGTCTCTGTGAGGGAGAAGGTGGATCACATCCAGTAGCATTAGAGTATGAATAGTACAAGTTTGTTTTAATGCCTTCAGTCTCAGAGGGAATTCCCATTTACATGTGAACAGGTTTCATAGTTTTCTAGGTTTTCCTGATTTTATAACTTCCAGCAAGGAGGTTATGTTTCCATCCGCGTCTTTCCTACAATCGACAAACTTATTTGGAGGAAGAATTGAAGATGAGCCCCAATATAATAATTATTTTAAACGTCAATCAGTCTGTGTATCAATAATACTGGTTCAATAACTTTTAGTATTATCCAAATTATTCTGGACGGGCAGAATAGAGACGTTTGGAAACAAAGCCATAGAGACTCACCGTCAATTACTGATTGGGTCTTTTTTCATTCACAACGTAGCCTTGGCTGATTCGTCAGGATCCGATCTTATGACAGTCATGTGATACGTTTTCCAAAGTCACAGGGAGTATCTTAGTTTTCACTCTTCTGGTTTTTCCTACATGTAGAAATCAATTGTTCCCCCCAAAAAGATTTCCTAATATTACAATTCCCTCTGAATCAAAGTTGAGGACGTTTTCTCCAAACATGGTTGCCTCATCTGATTTTTTTCAGGAACTGTACAATATTGCAGAAATAACAAGAATTCCACTGTACAATGGAATTCCCTTGAAAAGACACACTCATGCAACAAAGCCCAGTAACAATAGAATAAAGCCCAGTAACTTAATCCTCCAGCCCAGCGAGTCTTTTCCAGCTTCAAGTGTTGAGGCCGTCTCTGGAGCCGATTCTTAATAAGACTGTGAATTCCAGGCTTAGCTGATTAGCTGCAGATTAATAGCGAGCCTGTGGCTACGCTAACAGTTTGTTCTGTGTCATTATTACAGTGAACAGTGGTTTACACACTCAGAGAATGCAGAGCGTTCTTTAAGCTTCATGACAAGTGGATAACGCCTGCTCATCTTTCAAAGCTCAGTGCCTCAGTCCTCCGTGGGGCTTTACTCACTAACGTGCACAGTCAATCAGTTAAGATCAAACTCTGACTGCAAGCAGCTGTGGCTCAGGAGGTAGAGCGGGTTGTCGACTAACCAGAAAGTTGGCGATACGATCCCAGTCTCCCCCCATTCTATAGATGAAAGCTTGGCGGAGGTAAATGAGCTCCATTGCCTGCTCACTCAGAAACCACAGACAGCATGATGATGTAAAGCAACACTGTGAGTGTTCACAGTCAGTGAGGTACAACTATAACCAGAGGAAGTGACACCTCCTCTTTCTGGCACACGTGAAAGCACATACACACATGGGAGTGACCCTGATGACAATCGAAACCGGGAACTTCATCGAAACACATCAACACCTCATACTGCACTTTCCTTTTGAGGAAGTGAGACAGTTTCGGCGCAAAAATACAAGTGGATGTGAACTGAGGTGAAGCCGTGTCCACCCGAGATGAAGATATCGCAACTTGGCAACCCACCATGTCATTTTAGAACCTTGAGTTTGGCGTTTTGTCCAGCGCCATCTTGGAAAGTAACCACATTTGGAGGAGCAGGGGGTGGAGCCTGACCGAGAGCTCGGGGACCCTGCACACCTACCTGCCCCCCCACACTGTGGTATCCACCCCCCAATACATCCGGTGCTTTGGGCCTATTTGACTCTAAATTGATCATAATTTACTAAATGAACATCAGCTCTTTGAAGAAGACTTGAAACTAGAGACTGAGACATAAACTCCTTAATGTTTACTGACGTTATAAAGTGAGAAGTAGAGTCACTTTCTCATAGACTTCTATAGAAACTACCAGTGGAGTCGCCCCCTATTGGTCATTCAAGAGAATACAGGTGTCAGGAACGTCTATGTCCTTTTTTATTTGTTTATATATTACTGTTGCACTCTGTCATTGGTGCATAACATCCACCCCTCCCTTATCAGTGCACTGACCCGGTCCATATGATGAAGTCCTGCTGCTGCGTGAGCGGTGCCATGTGAGCGAAGGCCGACTGGATGAGCCGGTAGGGCGAGTCACACAGGAAGTCTCCGAACAGGCCGGCTTTGGTGGCTGGGGCTCCTTTGGAGGAGAAGCAGACCTTGGTTGGATCTGGGGCCAGGTGGTAGGTGGGGTCCAGGTGGAGGTCGGTGATGTGCCAGAACCTGCCTGGAGCCACGGGGAAAAGGTTCGGAGAAAAATAAGACAGAGACGAAGGTGAGATATAAAAAAAAAATTAAAATCTAATATTTCTTTGAGGCTAATAGGATATTATAAAGAGCATTTCATTTAAAAATACAAGTGCATTGCCAAAAAGACGATATTAACCTCCACAGAAGATCTACAGGATGGTAAGACTTATTCTAACTTTATTATGAGTCTTTTTTTGTAGCTAAGTTATTACAAAACACTAAAAACTTTTATAAATATTAGCTTCCCTTCAAAGGCTGCTTGTGTGTTTTAGAATATATTTTAAAATGTTGCTCATCATCACTCAAAACGTAAACAGCTTTTACTTGATTGTTCTTTGCTATTGTGTTACTTTATATTTAAATACTTTATATTTACATAAGGAGCGGGTCCTCTCTATGGAGGCTGCCATGTTTTTTTTACAAACAAATTTTGAGTTTTTATGACAACTGAAACTACCACAGGTTCTCTTTCATGTTTGGAAGGGGAGGGTGAGGTGGTGTTCAGCTGCAACACGATACTTCACCACTAGATGTCACTAAATCCTACACACTGTACCTTTAAATGACATTGTATTTTTTTCCTTCTTGACTTTCATGTTTTGTTTTCTTGTTTTTATTTGTAACAACTGTGCAAAATGTGCTTTATAAATACAGTTATTAATATTATAAAGTTATTAAAATCCATAACACCACCATTAGCCCCATTAAATGTGGCCAACACGTAATAACCAAACTCCAGTTTAAATTCTACCAAGGTAAAATGTTTTGGATCATCCACAAACAAAATGCACATTCAACAGAAACATTTATCAGTGAGTATAAATCCAAAATGTCTTTGGGTAAATTCGGCTCGTGCGACATCTGCCTTCCTGCTCTAGATGCGAGAGGATGTGGATCTTTACACGGTTCATCGGCGTGGAGTGAAGATGGTGAAGCAGATAAATCACGTGTATTAATTCACACTGAGCATTTAAACCTGGAGGTTAACAGCAAAGTGACGGCTTCACGGAGGATTCACCGGGGCTTCCTCTCACCTGTACCCGGCAGGTAGCTGCTCCCAGTCGGGGCCGCCGCCAGCGGATCCGCGCTCCACACCAGCAGCACAGCGACACCCAGAAAGAGTCTCATGTCGAGAGAGTTACAAACAACTGTCTATATTATAAATATATATTATACATAACGTGTAAACTGAAGCAGCTGAGGCTGTTGGTCATTCTCCTGAGTGTGAAACAGGAAGAACAACAGGTCATCACGTGACTCAGGGGGAGGAGCTGAGGAGAAGAAAGACTGCGGGAACAACACATATAATATATGGATTATCAGTGGTGGGATGAACTAAGTACATATAGTGATGTCCTTGACATTTATTTGCATTATTTAATGCTACTTTATACATTTAGTGGCATATTTTATTTGACAGATCCAGTTATTTTGATTGAATTAATTTTAAATTATTATCAGTCCTTTAAATGTAGCAGATTTCTTGTATTATTTGCCTGCTCAGTGTAGTAAAGTTGAGTTATAACACACACACACACACACACACACACACTGCTCAAAATACACAAAAAACATTTGAATTTTAATGTTCAGATTTGTGTGATTAAGCTGCAAACTTCAACTACTCAGATACTAATCACGATTGTAAACTCAGTAGAGCACAAACCTAAAAGGAGTTTAAACAACATTTAAATCTGTTGTTTTATTTGGATTTGCACCAAATGTTTCATCGAGATCGATGACTTATGAACTGGGAAATTGTGAAAATATGTTTTTTAAAAGCCCTTTCTCACAATGTTTGGGTTCTTTCCTCACCTAAAGCACATCGTTTCACCAAGTTTCATCTGTTCAATAGTTTTTGTGTCGTGGGTGAAATCATAACTTCCTTTTCGTTTAAAAACGTGGCAGTAGCCTCAGAGGAAGGTGAGAAAACAGGTGAACATTTTAACGTTTGGCTGAACAGACCGTTTAAGTTCAGCCCTTTAATAAATGTGCTGTTAATGCTGCAGCCAGGATTAAACAGAGTCTACTGAGACCGGAGAATCCAATACAATAACATCAGAGGGGACAATTTGACCCCTTGAATAGATTTGCTCTACTTTGTGGTTTTGCATCATAGTTTGCATCATGTTTTGCAGCCTGGATGAGGCTGGATGAGGCTGGATGAGGCTGGATGAGCCTGGATGAGGCTGGATGAGACTGGATGAGGCTGGATGAGGCTGGATGAGGCTGGATGAGACTGATGAGACTGATGAGGCTGATGAGGCTGGATGAGGCTGGATGAGCCTGGATGAGGCTGGATGAGGCTGGATGAGGCTGGATGAGGCTGGATGAGGCTGGATGAGCCTGGATGCTCTGTTGTGCAGCAAATATATTTTGTGCATAATACAAAGACACTTCATGCAAACAAAGTCCTTTCTATTCCCCTGCTCTGTAGGTCACGGGTCAAGGTTTAGGTTTTCAGTGTCTAGTATTGAATTAACTAAATTAATCACTTATATAAATAATGGAAGCATCGACACATCACATTTGCTCTCTGTGTTATTTTTTATTTCATGTTTCACACAGGTTTGCAAAGATGATCCATCCATCACGACAGAAATGTATTCATATAAAAAGAAAAAATCAATCTTACAAAATGTGCAGCCTGCGGGTCGTGAACATGTAGATGAAGTGCAAAGAGAAGCAGACAGTCAGTCAATAATAATTATAACATCAACACCTCTTGGCTGGTTTGGGGTGCCGGTGGGGGGGCACTCATGCTTTCTCGTAGCTACGCACTGCGTGGATGTCTTCGAAGGTCAGATTCTGTGAGGGAGAGAGGATGGGCACCATGACAGGGAACTTCCATTAAACAATGGACATTAAACAAAACATCTTTAATGGGTCAGAAGTGAAAAGGCACAAAAACAAGCACTGAGTGTTGGAGCCTCAGAAACAAAGTGAACTCTATTTTTGAAAAGATCCCAAAGAGACAACCTGCAAAACGTTTCCACACACAAAAAAATTCCAGAATAATTACGCCTGACGAGCTGCACTGCTCTAATGTTACGTCTTCTGAAAACATTTCCTCTTTATATGAGACAGAAGCGTGAGTGAAGTGTGAGACTGGGGAAAAGACAATCTGAGATTTGATACTAGTGTCTGTGAATTTGCTCTCTGGATGTACTGAGCTCCTGAAACATGCTTTCTCTGTGCTTTATTTCATATTTCAGTGATGCACAAATAATAATGACTTCACTTTATCTTTCTTTAGGGAGCTCTACTGTCATTTGTGGTCATGTGGCTGCACAGAAACACTATGTTATAAAGTTTTATGGTCCCTTTCTATTTACTAGCAAATGTATATCAGACGTGTGTGATCTGGGTCTTTTTTCTTACCATGACCATCTTGCCGTCCTTGATTTCTCTGACAAACTTGGTCTCTTTGCCGTCCCACTTCTGGACGTGGACCAACTTGTCTCCCTCCAGAGACACCAGGGACTGAAAGATATAAAGAAAGGATGTTTTTAATGTGAGACAGGAATCCGTTTTATCTGTTCGAGCCTGAGAAAGAGCAGTGGTAAGAAATAGGATTAAAGATTAAATGTGAATAAGGTTTTTCATGCAATTTATAATCAGGGATAATTTAGTTAAATAGTTAAACCACGTCTTAAACGGCTCCTGGTGTCTCTGAACTGTGGTTTAATGCATAAAAAAAGTTTTTATCATAAGTAGTGTTAAATATTTTAAAGCTTATATGAGTTTTTAAATATTCTTCACATTCTGTCATCTTACTTTGCAGTTCCTGTCATCGGCGGTGGCTTCGTCGAACTCCTCTCCCAGCTTGAAGGAGATCTCTGTGTTTTTGAAGGTGCTCTGGGTGCGGATCGCCACCTTGTCGCCCTCCTGGCTGATGACGACAGTCGGCTTGGTCACATTACCAACCTGCCGGGTGGCAAAGCCCACGCCTGAGCAGAGGACAGGAGTGAAACATGGTCATTAAAGTCCTGACGTCCTGAAGAAATGATCTAAAGTGGTTAACACTGAAATATAAAAAGATTTAAAAGGAAAAAGGTCTATTACTCACCAAGTGCTTTCATGTAATCATCAAAATTCTCACTGTCAACCAGTTTCCAAGTGGCACAGAAGGCATCGACCATGGTGACGATTTTCAGAGAGGCAAAGTAATCTCCAAAAGCAAACTGAGCAAGCTGCGACTCCGGCAAGTTTCCCCCTCGTGTTATAATACGGCCTCTTATTATTATGTATGCTGGTGGGTGGCCCACAGCATCCCATTGGTTCAGGAGATCTCTGTTCTGGGTTCTGATTGGGTGTTGAAATTGGGTCACGGTCTTACGGATGCTCTGAGGAGAAAAGATAAATTAGCCATTTGTACTCCTAATGATGTAATTACTCTCAGGCACAGGAGTCAAAACTCTGCTTCTAGAAAAACCTGTACGTTTCATGACAAACTCAAATAAAAGGCCCAAAAAGTCAGATTCAAGTTTAGTACAAATAAAACAGAAGTGATCGTCAGAGACTTTAAAGACATTGCAGCTTTGAACAGACTCAGACTTTTCTTTCCTCGATCAGTGAGCGAGCTTCAGGAGCTGATCCATATTTAATCATTTCTACATCTTAATCCCCTGTCGGCCTCGGGGGAGACGGGCCTTCTTGAGTCTGGAATGTGCTCCGTGGGAGGGGGGTGTCAGTGAAGCAGAATCAGTTTGTTTGACAGCCCTTTGTCCTTAACTGCATTAACAGCCCCCCTCCAACTACAATTTATTCATGCTCAACACACACACTAATGACTGTCACCAAACGTCTAGGTGTGTGTGTGTGTGTGGGGGTGTGTGTGTGTGTGTGTGTGTGAGACAGAAAGTATGTGGCCGTAGATTTCTCCCACAAAGTGAATGTATATGTACAGTGTCATAGCTGATTCGACATTTGAGGTTTTCCGAATACAAACAACCGACAATCAATAAAACCCTCAATTATAGATTTATGATAATAACAGTAAACTTTATTTATATTTATGCAAAAACAAAAAAAGAAAAATTACACATTTTGCAGTATGAGATAAAACCAAACAACAATTAGATTTTTTCTTTTAGTACTATAAAGGTATGAATATTTGTAGCCACGGTATTTAATAATGTTTCTCTCCAAACCATGTTGTCATGATCATCATCCGTCTGTTTACGTGAACAGATAAACACTCGTCCCTGACACTTGGACTTACACATGTGAAATGTCACTAATATATACACTAAGTATTTCTTACATTTTCTTTTAACTTCTTTCTTCTCTCCCATTTTTACTGATACCTCAGAGAATAATTCACGGATCTTGATGAAAAAACCCAGCCATGTTTAGGGAACTGATAGTTATATATCTGTGTGAAGTTTGGTGCAGGTTTAATGAATTTAAGGGGACTTTAAATAAATGAGCTTTATTAAGTACCATTCTTTTCTTTTCTTCATGCACCCACAGCTTCTTTTTCACTTCTTTTCCCCCTTATCTTCTTCTTCATCTCATTTGAAAACATGAAGGTTCCCAAAAACTGAAGCTGTTGTCACCAAAGCTCACGAATACTCTCTTCTCCACAATGCGCATGTCCCTGTTGGACATTATTGCAACAGTAAACTGGCTAAACTGTAGTTTGCAGGTCTTGAGACACTGAGAATGATTTTGGATACTGTGTATGTTTGGGTGTCTGCATAATTTTGGACATATGGTGAAGGGAGAGTTTACTCCGAGGGGAGGATCTCTGCTGCCACTCTCTGGTGAGAAATGGACGTGTGTTGTCATTGTGGAGAACCCACTAATACATTTCCTATGAAATAATTGAAAAATAAATTTACTTGAAAACATCTCAGCATCAAAACTCCTCCAGTTACTCAACCACCCTTTCCACTGCTGTGTTGTCATGTCATTTTACAGTTCTTCCTTTATAATTATGGCCTCATAAGGCATCATGCTTTACAAGCTTCTCTACTTTCTGTGCACAGGACCTCTCTTTTAGGAACTGAGTGACCCATTAATGTACTTTAAGGCCAAACAACCTTTGACTCTTTTAGTTTGTATGACCTCTTAAATGCGTTTTCATGTGTAAATTCCTCAAGAATATTTTGCAAGAATATGGCTTCTCACCTGTGTGAGTCAACAAATGCCTTTGATTTGATCTTAAGATAATTGTAAGTTACTCTTACGACCAAAAGGTTTTCCACAAGTGTCACCATTGAAAGACTTTTCACTTGTGTGAGTATAAGAGTCGATCTCTGATTTAGGAGAGTTATAACTGTTATTGTGACTCCTATTTTCATGAATACTCTTCTGCACTTTTGTTTCAGCGTTTCTAGTTGATCCTAAATCCACATGATTTATTCTGTTGTGACCTTGGCTCTCAGCTACAGGAGAGTAGTGAGGGAGGAGCTGGTTTTCATCATCTGAGTCTGGTTCCTCTTGGCCCAGACTGGAGTTCCTCTCCTGGTTACAGAGCTGGTCAATTACTGAACCGAAGACATCACTGCTCCGTCAACTACTTGAATATTTACCAGAGACACGACCACACTACCTGACTGGAGGATGACTTCAAAGCAGGAGCACGGGGAATGGTCCATCAATTGATAAATTACAGTAATCACTTCAGAGGAGACAGTGGCCAAATTTTAATCAGGAACAGTTTTGACTTGTTAAAGGTTCAGTCTCTGAGCTTTTTGAAATTGCCTCGTATGACTTACAAACGTGTCACCTCAAAGTATCTTCCTGAGATGTTGCTGTGATATGAATTCTCCCCAGCATGATCTTTTCTCATGTGCTATCAATTAATTAATATGATTTTAACGTGTATGAGTCTTTAAATGAGTGAATCCTCTCCCACACGTTGGGCAACAATACGGCTTGTCACCCATGTGAGTCCTCATATGGAGTTTCAGTTTGTCATTACTTACAAGTCTTTCCCACATGTTTGGTGACAATACGGCTTCTCACCAGTGTGAGTCCTCATGTCGCCTTTCAAATATTCACTACGCCCAAACCTTTTCGAACAATATTTCTTCTCACCAGTGTGAATCCTCATGTGGCCATACAAGACCTTATTACTTCCAAAATGTTTCCCACATGTTTGGCAAGAATATGGCTTCTCACCTGTGAGACAATACATGTGGTCTTTCAAGACGCTACCACCTGCCAAACGTTTGATACATATTTTGTAAGAAAATGGCTTCTCAACTGTGTGAGTTAAAATATGCCTATTCTTTGTGGACAAGTCACTGAATGCTTTTCCACACATTTTGCATGAATACGGCTTCTCACCAGTGTGAATCCTCAAATGTACAGTCACGTTACCCTTATACACAAAACCTTTTCCACACGTGTCACATTTGAAAGGCTTTTTGTTTTTGGAAGTATTAGAGTCAGTCTCTAATGTGGGAGACTTTTGAACATAGTCACTGCTGTTTTCATGAATTTTCTTTTGTGGGTTTGATTCCTTATTACTAGTTGATCCTAAATCCAGATGTTTTCTTCTGTTCTGATCTTGGCTCTCAGCTACAGGAGAGTTGTGAGAGAGGAGCTGGTGCTCACCATCTGGTTCTCTGTGGTCACTTTCCTCACAATGAGGAGTCAACATGCAGGTTTCAGTCTCCTGCTTCAGTACGAGCTGCTCTCCCTCCTGACTGGTGCACATTTCCTCCCGTTCCTCTTTAATCTGTGGAGGTTCTTGTTCCTCTTGGTCCAGACTGGAGTTCCTCTCCTGGTGACAGAGCTGCTGGTCAGTGAGAACCTCCTCCTCCTTACAGACATGCTGCTGTGGGAGCTCTGGAGGAACAAAGAGACACAAGACAGAGGTTACAACTGTGATGTTAAAATAAAGACAATTTAGTTTCAGATTGAACAACTGCTGTGAAAGATAAGGAACAATACTAACTGCTTTGTTATGTAAGAGTTTGTTTTATTTATGAGAGCAACAAAATAAAGTAACACGCAGTGTTTTCTCCATCCAGACTACAAACACAACAAACACAGAGAAACAAGTCCAATGTCAGGGTCAACTTTTTATCTTCATCATCAGTCAGTCTCTGCTGTCAATCATGAGGTTTCAACGTCTTTTATATGATCAAATATCAAATTAAAACCAAACTTTATGGAAAAATTAACATTCATCTGGGTGACAAGAACGACCTAAAATGACAGAAACCTTTCAACAGTGGAATAAGAGAACAGAAATCATACATTCCTTTATTTACGATGCTACGTTGAGTTAACATTGTCACAAAAGACAGACAAATATACGTTGATGATCATAGTTTTAATGAAACCAGACCACATGATTTGAAGCTGTAATTTTAGGGTAAATTGTTGGATAATGTTGATTCCGGGGGTAAGTTATAAAGACCTCCTTCATTGCTGCCATGTTTGTATGTAGCTGTGTCAACGTTCAGAACACATGGTAGTTTGTGGGCAGTGATGAATAAACATCTTAAAATACACATATCTATTTTCATGGGTAAAAATGATATAAATGAGCCTTTAGACTGATGGTGCTCATAATTACCCTCATTATTCAATCCATCAGATTAGGAACATCAGTCTGACGAACCAGCATTAAAAGAAATATTCTAGTTATTAAAATACAAGTTTATTTATGTGTCAAATGTCATAAAGCAGCATAGAACATCTACTACACGAGTTTGTATCACCTCTGCAGACTGAAATAATACAAATTGTAACAATTTGATGTAAGAAAAACAATACAGACAGTGAATTAAAGGACATGTTTCGTGAAAAGACCGTAGCTGCAGGATGGCTGGACAGCCTCAGATCATTTATCATCTTCAACAACACTAAACCTATATACATCCTTGTTTTGTAAACACACATTTTTACCTGTATAAATCTTTAAATGACTTTTCATGTGTGTAAACTAAGAGAAGCTTTTATCACGTGTTGCAGGCTCCTCCCCTGTCTGAGTTCTCATGTCAACATTCAATGCATCACAATGTGAAAAACTTTCCCCACATCTTTGGCAAGAAAATTGCTTCTTACCTGTGGCTCCTCATGTGGAAATTCAAATGACCATTTTGTGTATACCTTTTCTGACATATTTTGCAAGAATATGGCTTCTCACCTGTGTGAATTCTCATATGGACTTTCAAATCACCACTTTTCACAAAACGTTTCTGACATATTTTACAAGAAAATGGCTTCTCACCAGCGTGAAACCTCACATGGACTTTCAAATCACCACTTCTTACAAAACATTTACCACATGTTTGGCAACAATCTGGCTTCTCACCTGTGTGCGTTCTCATGTGGAGTTTCAATTCATCACTACGTCCAAATCTTTTCCTGCATACTTTGCATAAATAAGGTTTTTCACCCGTGTGTTTTCTCAGATGAACCTTCAAATTAGACTGATGAACAAACGTTTTTCCACAAGTGTCACACTTTAAAGACTTTTTACCTGTGTGAGTATTAGAGTTAATCTCTGACATGGGAGAGTTGTCCACATTGTTACTGTGACTCCTGTTTTCATGAAAACTCTTCTGTGGGTTTGGTTCTTCATTTCCTGTTGATCCTGAATCCAAATGTTTTCTTCTGTTCTGATCTTGGCTCTCAGCTACAGGAGAGTTGTGAGAGAGGAGCTGGTGCTCACCGTCTGGTTCTCTGTGGTCACTTTCCTCACAATGAGGAGTCAACATGAAGGTTTCAGTCTCCTGCTTCAGTACGAGCTGCTCTCCCTCCTGACTGGTGCACATTTCCTCCTGTTCCTCTTTAATCTGTGGAGGTTCTTGTTCCTCTTGGTCCAGACTGGAGTTCCTCTCCTGGTGACAGAGCTGCTGGTCAGTGAGAACCTCCTCCTCCTTACAGACATGCTGCTGTGGGAGCTCTGGAGGAACAAAGAGACACAAGACAGAGGTTACAACTGTGAGGTTAAAATAAAGACAATTTAGTTTCAGATTTGACAATAACTGTGAAAGATAAGTAACAAAACTAACTGCTTCTACATTTTAGCACCAAATCTTTTTGTAAGAGGATTTAATATTTTCATTGAATCATTTATGTGCTTTGAAACTTTTTTAAGTCCATTTTATTCATGAGAGAAACACAATAAAGTAACACGCAGTGTTTTCTCCATCCAGACTACAAACACAGCAAACACAGAGACACAAGTCCAATGTCAGCCACACTCTGGTTGTACTGACCGATCCTGTGTAGCTTTATTTCAGGTTTCAAAACGGTGTCCAGCAGTCTGCGCTGACGAGCGACCTCTTCTTCGTACTGGACGATGGTTTTTTCAAAGACTGTGAATATCTCTTCAGCAGCAGCTGTTAGTCGCTCGCTGATAAACTCTCTCAAATACTGAGCCGAAGACATCACTGCTCCGTCCACTACTTGAATATTTACCAGAGACACGACCACACTACCGTCTTCCAGCTAACTGCTAACATGCACCTAGCTAACGCTGCTGGTGCTGTCTTTGTTTACTTCCGGTGGGTGTTACACTGCGAAGGTCCGACCGAGTCCTCTTCTTCTTCTTCTAGTGTTTATTGGATTTGTATTGGAAAACCACCTTAAAGGTGCATTTGTATAATGTGATATTATGCTTTCCGTCTTTTAATCCCGATAATTATATTCGTTAAACTTTATAAATACATGAGTGACGGTTTCCGGTTTTCACCACTTTCAATACATCAAGTTTCGTAAGATTTGAATGTAGAATTGTTTCATATTTCCCAATCTCTAGTAGAAGATGTTCTACATGGCTTTATTAAATGTGCCCTGTTAAAGGGACTCGTGTCTGAAGGTGGAAAGATAAAGAGCTGAGCCTGTCGCTCTGTCGGAGCTTCACAGCGTGACACCCAGCGGAAGTAGACGAACAAAGCGCAGCAGCGTAAGCGGCGCTAGCAGCGTTAGCTCCATGGATGTTAGCAGTTAGCTGGGAGTCGTTGGTGCGATCGTGTCGCAGGTTTACGTTCAAGTTGTCCACGACGCAGCGATGTCTTCGGAGGAAGAGGACGATCGTCAGCGCAGACTGCTGGGCATCGTCATGAAAGCTGAAATAAAGCTTCACAGGATCGGTCTGTACAACCACAGTGTGGCTCCTAGTGAACTCCGAGGTTTCTCCAGACAGGGAACAGTCGACCCGGGGCCTGTTGCAGCTTCAGTGGAAACACAGCGAGTTGCCTCCGTCTTGATGGAAAATCTTCTCCTTTTCTAACCTCTGTTCCTTCACCCCGAAGGAAAACCTGACGAGGCCAAGGAAAGGTGTGAAGGAGACGCTGTAAGGAGTTAGGAAAGGAGAGAAAGTCCCACTCCACTTATACTGTGCGAGTTTTAAATTAACTTTACTTATATCGGAAGACAAGTACAGAGCACTGTATCGTTGGCAGGTTAGCTTCCATTGAGCCTGAATTTCTCCTTCAGACTGAAGCAGGTATCAGACCTGTCATGCACTTTCCAGCCAGACACACAATATGATGCATTGACTTCTGACTGACTCATTTCTGTCTTCGGAGGCAGGATTCAGCACAAACTGTCGATATCGCGTTTCCTGTGTGCGTTCACACGATGAGTTCACAGCTCTCAGCTTCTGTAACAGCACCTGTGGTCCCTCTCCACCCGAGCACCTCCTAACGTTACTCATCTTGAGAATCCTCCTCAAGTGCTATTCCCACCAAGATTGGTGAAAATTCGTACATGTGATAATGGTGATAAGAGTATCCTGCTCCCAGACTTAGTGTTGTGCACACACACCACAGATCAACGCCACCCTTCCCAACAGAACAGAGGGAAGGTGGGAGCAGTGGCTCAGTAGTTTTTAAAGGAACATGCCCCAAAACAGGCCTTTTGAGAACAGAGCTCACACAGGGTTGAGAAGGGGATCATGATACTTCATCTTTATTGTGTTTTGACCAACATATATCACATTCATATTATCGAGACTCCAATAAACTGTCAAGTTGTGTAAAAGGGGCATCATATGTGTCATTCGAAGCTGACTGAAGTGCAGTTGTTGATCATCTAGATTTGATGAGTTTAGTTTTAGGGATCTTCAAGCCAAACCTGATCTACTGTTGTCTTGATGGAGAAAACTCTGAACTCAATTCTACTTTTTTGTTTCTTTATTTAATTTTCTTACAAACATCACAGTTGTAACCTCTGTCTTGTGTCTCTTTGTTCCTCCAGAGCTCCCACAGCAGCATGTGTGTAAGGAGGAGGAGGTTCTCACTGACCAGCAGCTCTGTCACCAGGAGAGGAGCTCCAGTCTGGACCAAGAGGAACAAGAACCTCCACAGATTAAAGAGGAACAGGAGGAAATCTGGATCGGTCAAGAGGGAGAGCAGCTCGTACTGAAGCAGGAGAGTGAAACCTTCATGTTGACTCCTGATTATGAGGGAATTTACCACAGTGAGCATCAGCTCTTCTCTCACAACTCTCTTGTGGCTGAGAGTCAAGATCAGAACAGAAGAAACAATTTAGGATCATCAAGAAATGAATCAGAGATTGACTCTAATACTCATACAGGTGAAAAGTCTTTCAAATGTGACACTTGTGGAAAAGCTTATGTGTATGAGTATCAATTAAAAATACATCTGAGAGTCCACACAGGTGAAAAACCATATTTATGCATAATATGTGGAAAA
Organism: Hippoglossus stenolepis; assembly: GCF_022539355.2. NCBI lineage: Eukaryota > Metazoa > Chordata > Actinopteri > Pleuronectiformes > Pleuronectidae > Hippoglossus > Hippoglossus stenolepis. Next base: position 19,387,369 of record NC_061502.1, read on the forward strand.
GCATACATTACTGTGTTCAGTTTGAAAAGGCATATGACAACTCACACAGGCGAGAAGCCCTATTCTTGCAAAATATGTGGGAAAAGTTTTGGACGCAGTGGCGTCTTGAAAGTCCACATGAGGAGTCATACAGGTGAGAGGCCATATTCTTGCGAAAATTGTGGGAAAAGTTTCAGTGACATTTCCGCATTGAATAAACATATGAGTGTACACACTGGTGAAAAGCCGTTCTCTTGTGAAACATGTGGGAAATGTTTTGTAAGTAAAGGCGTTTTGAAAGTCCACATGAGAACTCACACAGGTGACAAGCCTTACTCCTGCAGCTTCTGTGGGAAAACATTTAGAGAGAAGTCAGGTTTGAAAAAACACATAAGCATGCACACAGGAGAGCAGCCGTTTTCTTGTGAAACATGTGGGAAAGGTTTTGTATGTGCTAATGATTTGAAGGTCCACATCAGAACTCATACAGGTGAGAAGCCGTTCCCCTGCAGCACATGTGGGAAAAGATTTCGTGAGAAGTCAGGTTTGAAAAAACATATGAGTGTGCACACAGGAGAGAAGCCGTTTTCTTGTGAAACATGTGGGAAAAGTTATGCACGTAGTAGCATCTTGAAAGTCCACATGAGATCTCACACAGGTGAGAAGCCGTACTCCTGCAACACTTGTGGGAAAAGATTCTATCAGTTGTCAGACATGAAAAAGCATGTAAGAGTTCATACAGATTAAAAGTTGTGTACTTACATGTGAGAGTTTTCGGTCTTTGTGAAATGACAGTCCACAGTTCACATGGCAACAACTTGGGGTAAAGATATTTTGAAGTGACTCATTTGGATCATATGAGGGGAGATCACGAAGATCAGAGACTTAACCTTTAACAAGGCAAAACTGTTTCTGATTTAAATTTGGACCCATTCCCTGTGAAGTAGTCACGTTGTGCAGCAAAACACTCTTTCAAATGCTCCTGCCACACTTTGAACGCTCCCTGAAATCCCCCCCAAAAGTACACATTGGTCGGACTCAATTTTTATGAGTACCAACTGAATTGTGTTGGTCCTACCAAGCACCAAATTGGATTTGTGTTGGAACAAGTTGTTGTTGGAGATCAGCGCTTTTCTTGTTGTTTTTTTAACAAATCTTGGAAAGATATTTCCATCAAATGTAAATTTCTTGAATGATTTTTATTTTACTATGTCAAACTCAATCATATGTAATATAAAGATTGTTATATTGAAAATGTTATTTAATGTATAAAGTCTGTGATATTGAAGATGATAAATTATGTGGTACTGTGAGGTCATCCTGTCAATTAGTGTATTTTTTACATCAAATTGATACAATTTTGATCATTTCAGTCTTCTAATGTAAAACATACAAGTTGTAGTAGATGTTCTTTCTGGCTATATGAAATATACCATATGAATAAAACAGAATTTTGACAGAATATTTCTCTCAATGATGGTTCTTCAAACTGATTATCCCAAATTGATGGATTGAATAATGAGGATAAATATGAGCACCATCAGTCTGAGGGCTCATCTATGCAGTCTTTACTTTTACTTCACTGCTCACATACAACCATGAGTGTATGGGAACATCCACTATAACAGGGAAACTCAGAGCCAAGAATTTCATGCTTGTGAAGACCTGCGATCAATGACCGGTTTGACTACTGCAGCATCAAAGCAATAGCAATGGCTTTTACATCTATAAATAAATATGTTGATGTATTTCGTCAGTGGCTCATATGGGCTGAGACAGGAGTTGAGGCAGAGAATGTAGTTGGGAGAAGACAGTCTGAGCACGTATGTGATAGGATCAGAGTAATGGACGGAAATATATCTAATAGACTGAAATGAAGAGGATGAAAGATGGAGTCTGGGCAAATTCCGAGCACCTCAGGAAGATGAAAAAGAAAAAGGCCAGCAAGATCAAGGATTCTAGGGTCCAGTCAACCATAGCATACGTAGCCTGAACATAAGGAACAGTGGCTGAGGAGAGGACACACACACACACACACACACAGGAGATTATGGACATTTCCCTGAAGCTAAAGCAATAATCAGAACTAACATCATGAAAGATACAGAGAACACAGGACGACATCAATGTGCAGTACATCGGCGCGATTCTTTCTGCTGCCAGTCGCTTAATTTCATAGAATCTAGACTGGCACAAACCTCCACAAAGTCTAAACAGTCCCCTGAGGAAACTACATATAAATTAAATATCAGTCCCAAAAATATGCCAGATTTCTTTCATTAAGATCCATTAATTATTATCTGGGAAATCGTTTAAAATTAGATTACATTACATTTAGCTGACGCTTTTATCCAAAGCGACTTACAATAAGTGCATTCACCCATGAGGGTACAAACCCAGAACAAAAATAATCAAGAAACTACAATTTTCTTCAAACTACAAAGTGCTATAGAAGTGCTACTAAATCGCTACTTTATATTAAAAAAATGTATGTCAAAAAATGTCAAAGGTTTCCCATGTCCAGTCCCTCCAACAAGTTTTGTGGACATATGTTCAGCAGTTATTGCATAATCCCACCGACAAACCAACCAACGGACAGACCAATTTCTAATTATTTTATTTTCTCTCCTGCTGAATTTTATTGATGACTTTTCGAGTTATTAAGCGATCCATTTAGCATTAAAACATATGAGCAGAGATGGAAGAATTTATTGCAGATACATTACTACCACTTAAACTGATGATGCTCAGACTTCCTCGAATGATTCAGTCCATACGTTTGGGAACATCAATCTGAAGAACCAGCATTGAAAGCAATATTCTTGCCGTCAAACTTTTGTCACAAAAGCAATTAAGTTTATTCATAAAGCACATCTCATAAAACCTAGATCTACAACTTGTGTTTCACATTTGAATTTAAAAAATGTGTGAACTTGATGTGATAAAAAAAAGGTATCCCAGATCATAGTAAACTAGAAAGATAAGTCTGTACTTGGAATGAAGACCCAACAGAACCAAAGTTTATCGCCATCAACATCATAGATTTCACAAACCAGTCACGTACCTGACATAAAACAGGAAAGCATTTAAAATGTCATTATATATTTAAGGATACGCACGCAATTTTTTTCCAAGATTTGGGAGATATTCATACAAACCATAAATAATTACTGTTTTAAACACTTATAACATAATAACAAATTAATATTAATAGAAAAAGAAACCATCAACTTTTGTATATTCACACGCCTTATGTTTTCTGCTTCATTGAGGTAGAACATAAAGCTCGCAGAACTGAAGTGTGGCGTAATTGCATGCTCCATCATGGTGTTCTCATTCAAAGTGGATTCAAACAAATCGTATTGGCGGAATTGACCCTACTCTACAGATTTGGCTCCCAGCCCCAGCCTTGTGAATTGCTTATGGTGCATGATGTGCTTAAAGATTCAGACTTCTAAGTAGAAACACTGGGAATGGTCTGTGTCTGGAAAAAAGATATTGTGTTGAAGGCGAAAATGACCAAATTTAAATCAGGAACAGTTCTGACCTGTTAGAGATCTCTGAGCTTTTTGATCTCAGGTCATATGACTTCCAAATGTGTCACTTCAATGTATCTTTTCCTCAAGATGTTGCAGTGATATGAATTATCACCAGTGCGATGTCATGTGCACCATCAATTATTCAATAAGCCTGAAAGCTCTATGATCTTTAAGATGTATGAATTTTTAGATGCCTTTTCATGTCTGACGAACGACAGAATCTTTTCCCACATGTATTGCAGGAGTACGGCTTCTCACCTGTGTGAATTTTCATGTGGACTTTCAAACCACTACTACTTACAAAACTTTTCTCACATATTTGGCAAGAATGCAACTTTTCACCTGTGTGCAGGCTCATATGACTTTTTAAACCTGACTTCACTATAAATGTTTTCCCACAGGTGTTGCAAGAATATGGCTTCTCACCAGTGTGACGCCTCATGTGGACTTTCAAATCACTACTACTAACAAATCTTTTCCGACATATTTTACAAGAATATGGCTTCTCACCTGTGTGAGTTCTCATGTGGATTTTCAAATCACAAATACGAACAAAACATTTCTGACATATTTTGCAAGAATACGGCTTTTCGCCTGTGTGTAATCTCCTATGCTCCCTTAATGCTGAAATGTGATTAAAGCTTTTCCCACAGTTTTCGCAAGAAAATGGCTTCTCACCTGTATGGGTTCTCATGTGGACTTTCAAGTTGCCACTACGTACAAAACATTTGCGACATATTTTGCAAATATAAGGCTTCTCTCCTGTGTGAGTTCTCATGTGGACTTTCAAATCACTACTACTTACAAAGCATTTTTGACATGTTTTGCAAATATACGGCTTCTCTCCTGTGTGACTCCTCATATGGACTTTCAAGACGCCAGTGCGTACAAAACTTTTGCGACATATTTTGCAAGAATATGGCTTCTCACCTGTGTGAGTTGTCATATGCCTTTTTAATGTGGACATGGTACTGAATGTTCTTCCACATATTTTACATAAAAATGGCTTCTCACCTGTGTGGATTCTCAGATGTATTTTTAAGTGACTCTCAAACACAAAAGCTTTTCCACAAGTGTCACATTTGAAAGACTTTGTTTGAGTATTAGAGTTAATCTCTGATATGGGACAGTTGTAAACATTGTTACTGTGACTCCAGTTTTCATAAACACTATCCTGAGGGTTTGGTTCTTCATTTCCTGTTGATCCTGAATCCAAATGTTTTCTTCTGTTCTGATCTTGGCTCTCAGCTACAGGAGAGTTGTGAGAGAGGAGCTGGTGCTCACCGTCTGGTTCTCTGTGGTCACTTTCCTCACAATGAGGAGTCAACATGAAGGTTTCAGTCTCCTGCTTCAGTACGAGCTGCTCTCCCTCCTGACTGGTGCACATTTCCTCCTGTTCCTCTTTAATCTGTGGAGGTTTTTGGTCGTCTTGATCCAGACTGGAGCTCCTCTCCTGGTGACAGAGCTGCTGGTCAGTGAGAACCTCCTCCTCCTTACAGACATGCTGCTGTGGGAGCTCTGGAGGAACAAAGACACCAGAGATAAGTAAGAGCAACAATAGCCAACTTATTACCTTCAAATAGAAACTTTAAAATGAAGTTGGTGGTTCAGTGACTTAGAAAAGGGATAGTGGAGCCTCTTCATGACTCCCAATCTTCACCCTAAATGGTCGTTCTTGCTCTGTGTAACTTTAGGGAGCGAGTCTAATCTCTGACTGTGAGAAATGCTGAACTGTTAATCAGTTAAATTATTAAAAACAAGTGTTTATCTCCAATAATCCGGGACATTTTTTTTTTAAATAGGAAGAATTCTAAACAGTTTGGTGGATTTGTTGCAGCCACAGCTCTTCTGGTTCAGGCATCATCGGTAATATCCACCGTTCTGTTGTGTTTCAGTTTAGTGAATGGGATCACACAGTAAGAGCTTCACTCAACACAGTGAAAGACTTTGGTTTTTCTCCACATGAAAATCACTTTATCGCTCGGACACGGCGCCCAACACCATTAGTTAACATACGTGGCTGCAGGGGGCGCTGTCAAAATAAGATGCACCTTTATTTATCCTCCTTAGAGGATATTCACCAAATGACACAGCGGCATGAGAAAGTAGACACGAAGGGGAAAATATAGTAAGAATAATAGTATGAATAGAAATAGAAATGTTATATACGAAAAAACTGAAATAATGCTTTATGGAGATCAAGTTGTGGTCATGTGCAATTTGTCCATTCTTTGTAATATACTGAGTACAAACCGTGCAGCAGTTCTTCCCTGAGATATAGTTTTCAGTGTTTGACCGTAGGGCCTGTGGCTGAACGTGAGCTGCCTCCGTTCAGGACAGGGTTCGTCCATAATGGCTCTTAGTTTTACTCTCATCCTCTTCTCGGTCACTGCTCATTGCTCAGGGGAAATTATGTCAAGTTGCTTTAAAATTGAGATGATAGAAAAATGATGGTACGACAGTGAGTTTCAGATTGGACGGTTAAGGGGAAAGTTAAGTTGCTATTTTTGGTACCAAATATTGTCATTTTCATATTTGTGAAAACTTTGGTCGATGTTATGAGAGCAACAATAAAGGAGCATTCATCTTAAAAATGTCTTGATGTTGACCTTCATTCACCAAATTAGTATAGAACCAAACAGTGAAATCGATCTTCGAAAATCTGACACAAACAAAGTTGCTTATTGGGACCTGGTCTAATGTGGTTTAGATTTGAAATCGGTTTAGTTGCATTATCACAAATAGAATGGAGATTTCACAAACTTGAAACAGTAATAAAAAGCAACTGGAGTCAATTTGTTCATCGAGTCGAGGTTTGACGGTCTGTTGTTATGTCTGAGTGGAGAAAACAGAGAGAAACAAGTGGAACACTCTGGTTGTACTGACCGATCCTGTGTGCCTTCATGTCAGGTTTAGAAACCGGATCCAGCAGTCTGCGCTGACGAGCGACCTCTTCTTCGTACAGGACGATGGTTTTTTTAAAGACTGTGAATATCTCTTCAGCAGCAGCTGATAAACTCTCTCAAATACTGAGCCGAAGACATCACTGCTCCGTCCACTACTTGAATATTTACCCGAGACACGACCACACTACCGTCTTCCAGCTAACTGCTAACATGCACCTAGCTAACGCTGCTAGCGCTGTCTGTTTACTTCCGGTGCATTTTAAACTTCCGGAGGAGAAACATTATTTTTTCTTTTATTGAATAACAACAGTAATAATAATAATAACGATAATAATGATTAAATATTTTTTTGATCATTCATATACATTTTAAGGTTACGTTCAACTCGTATGATTTCCAAATGTGTCAAAGAAAGTATCTTTACCCAGAGGTGTTGCAGTGAAAGGCATTCTCACCATTCTCTTCTCATCTGCACCGTTAGTTATTCACTAAGAGCTCTCTCATGTGTTCTGCTGTGTGAATCTTCTCCCACAGATATTGCAGGAGTACAGCTTCTCACCAGTGTGAGTTCTCATGCGGAGTTTTAAATAACTACGACTTACTAAACTGCCAAAAATCCCACATTGTCAAGAATATGGTCCACTTTGATGGGTCAGCTTTTTATCTTCACATCTCAAATGTTTATAGTGCCCCCTTTCTGACAGATGTGGGAACCCGCCTCTGTAGATTCACACCAATGTTGGAATTTACAATGAGATTTTATTAGTTGTAATACATCAAATCGGGAACATCAGTCTGAGGAACCAGCATTGAAAGAAATATTCTAGTTAATAAAATACAAGTTTCTTTATGTGGCACATTTCATAGAGCCACTACATCTACTACATGAGTTGTGCTAATGTACAATTTCCATTGTGTAACTCTAAAACTTCTCCCACAGAAAATGCAGGTGTACGGCTTCTGACATGTGAGCCATCATCTGGCCTTTCAAGATCCCACTACTTCCAAAACATTTCATGAATGTTTCGCAATAATGTGGCTTCTCAACTGTGAGTTCTAATGTGGAGTTTCAATTGATCACTACGTCCAAAACTTTCCCCACATGTTTGGCAAGAATATGGCTTCTCACCAGTGTGAATTCTCGTATGAACTTTCAAATCACCACTTTTCACAAAACGTTTCTGACATATTTTGCAGGGATATGGCTTCTCACCAGTGTGAATTCTCATATGAACCTTCAAATCATAACTCATTACAAAACCTTTCTGACATATTTCGCACGAAAATGGCTTCTCACCAGTGTGAATCATCATGTGGACTTTCAAATTACCACTACTTACAAAACCTTTCTGACATATATCGCACGAAAATGGCTTCTCACCAGTGTGAAACATCATGTGGACTTTCAAATTACCACTACTTACAAAACGTTTTGTACATGTTTGGCAAGAATATGGTTTCTCACCTGTGTGAGTTCTCAGGTGGATTTGCAATTCATCACTACGTACAAATCCTTTCCTGCATATTTTGCACAAATAAGGTTTTTCACCCGTGTGTGTTCTCAGATGAATTTTCAATTTATACATACGAGCAAAAGTTTTTCCACAAGTGTCACATTTGAAAGACTTTTTACCTGTTTGAGTATTAGAGTTAATCTCTGATTTGGGAGAGTTGTCCACATTGTTACTGTGACTCCTGTTTTCATGAAAACTCTTCTGTGGGTTTGGTTCTTCATTTCCTGTTGATCCTGAATCCAAATGTTTTCTTTTGTTCTGATCTTGGCTCTCAGCTACAGGAGAGTTGTGAAAGAGGAGCTGGTGCTCACCGTCTGGTTCTCTGTGGTCACTTTCCTCACAATGAGGAGTCAACATGCAGGTTTCAGTCTCCTGCTTCAGTACGAGCTGCTCTCCCTCCTGACTGGTGCACATTTCCTCCTGTTCCTCTTTAATCTGTGGAGGTTCTTGTTCCTCTTGGTCCAGACTGGAGTTCCTCTCCTGGAGACAGAGCTGCTGGTCAGTGAGAACCTCCTCCTCCTTACAGACATGCTGCTGTGGGAGCTCTGGAGGAACAAAGAGACACAAGACAGAGGTTAAAACTGTGATGTTAAAATAAAGACAATTTAATTTCAGATTTGAAAATTACTGTGAAAGATAAGGAACAATACTAACGGCTCCTCCGGTTTTAGCACCACATACTGTTGTGTGAGGATTTAATGTGTCACTCAATCATTTATGTTGTTGAAATCAACTTTTAATTTTATAAATACCATTGTATTTATGAGAGCAACAAAATAAAGTAACACGCTGTGTTTTCTCCATCCAGACCACAAACACAGCAAACACAGAGAAACAAGTCCAATGTCAGCCACACTCTGGTTGTACTGACCGATCCTGTGTAGCTTTATTTCAGGTTTCAAAACGGTGTCCAGCAGTCTGCGCTGACGAGCGACCTCTTCTTCGTACTGGACGATGGTTTTTTCAAAGACTGTGAATATCTCTTCAGCAGCAGCTGTTAGTCGCTCGCTGATAAACTCTCTCAAATACTGAGCCGAAGACATCACTGCTCCGTCCACTACTTGAATATTTACCAGAGACACGACCACACTACCGTCTTCCAGCTAACTGCTAACATGCACCTAGCTAACGCTGCTAGCGCTGTCTGTAAACTTCCGGAAGAGAACATTATTTTTTCTTTTATTTAATAACAACAACAACAACAATAATGATTAAATTTTTTTTTATCATTAATATACATTTTAAGGACACGTTCAACTCGTATGATTTCCAAATGTGTCAAAGAAAAGTATCTTTACCCAGAGGTGTTGCAGTGAAAGGAATTCTCACCATTCTCTTCTCATCTGCACCGTTAGTTATTCACTAAGAGCTCTCTCATGTGTTCTGCTGTGTGAATCTTCTCCCACAGATATTGCAGGAGTACAGCTTCTCACCAGTGTGAGTTCTCATGTGGAGTTTTAAATAACTACGACTTACTAAACTGCCAAAAATCCCACATTGTCAAGAATATGGTCCACTTTGATGGGTCAGCTTTTTATCTTCACATCTCAAATGTTTATAGTGCCCCCTTTCTGACAGATGTGGGAACCCGCCTCTGTAGATTCACACCAATGTTGGAATTTACAATGAGATTCTATTAGTTGTAATACATCAAATCGGGAACATCAGTCTGAAGAACCAGCATTGAAAGAAATATTCTAGTTAATAAAATACAAGTTTCTTTAAGTGGCACATTTCATAGAGCCACTACATCTACTACACCAGTTTGTTTCACATTTGAAGGCAAAATATGTATATCAATTGGATGTAATGAAAACTACTCCAACATAAATTTAAAAGACAAATTCATCTTGTATGATTTCCAAATGTGTCAAATAAAATCTTTACCCCATAATGGGATAGGATTTCAACTAGTTCCAAAACATTTCATAAATGTTTCACAAGAATGTGGCTTCTCAACTGTGAGTTCTAATGTGGAATTTCAATTCATCACTACGTCCAAACCTTTCCCCACATGTTTGGCAAGAATATGGCTTCTCATCAGTGTGAGACCTCATGTGGAGTTTCAAATCACCACTTTTCACAAAACATTTCTGACATATTTTACAAGAATATGGCTTCTCACCTGTGTGAATTCTCATATGGACTCTCAATTCATCACTACGTCCAAACCTTTTCCCACATGTTTGGCAAGAATATGGCTTCTCACCAGTGTGAATTCTCATATGAACTTTCAAATCACCACTCATTACAAAACTTTTCTGACATACTTTGCACAAAAATGGCTTCTCACCAGTGTGAAACCTCACATGGACTTTCAAATCACCATTTTTCACAAAACTTTTCTGACATATTTTGCACGAAAATGGCTTCTCACCAGTGTGAAACCTCACATGGACTTTCAAATTACCACTACTTACAAAACATTTACCACATGTTTGGCAACAATATGGCTTCTCACCAGTGTGAATTCTCATGTGAACTTTCAATTCATCACTACGTCCAAATCTTTTCCTGCATATTTTGCATAAATAAGGTTTTTCACCCGTGTGTGTTCTCAGATGAATCTTCAAATTATACTTATAAACAAAAGTTTTTCCACAAGTGTCACATTTTAAAGACTTTTTACCTGTGTGAGTATGAGAGTTAAACTCTGATTTGGGAGAGTTGTCCACATTGTTACCGTGACTCCTGTTTTTATGAAAACTCTTCTGTGGGTTTGGTTCTTCATTTCCTGTTGATCCTGAATCCAAATGTTTTCTTCTGTTCTGATCTTGGCTCTCAGCTACAGGAGAGTTGTGAGAGAGGAGCTGGTGCTCACCGTCTGGTTCTCTGTGGTCACTTTCCTCACAATGAGGAGTCAACATGAAGGTTTCAGTCTCCTGCTTCAGTACGAGCTGCTCTCCCTCCTGACTGGTGCACATTTCCTCCTGTTCCTCTTTAATCTGTGGAGGTTCTTGTTCCTCTTGGTCCAGACTGGAGCTCCTCTCCTGGTGACAGAGCTGCTGGTCAGTGAGAACCTCCTCCTCCTTACAGACATGCTGCTGTGGGAGCTCTGGAGGAACAAAGAGACACAAGACAGAGGTTAAAACTGTGAGGTTAAAATAAAGACAATTTAGTTTCAGATTTGAAAATTACTGTGAAAGATAAGTAACAATACTAACTGCTTCTACATTTTAGCACCACATACTGTTGTGTGAGGGTTTAATGTGTCACTCAATCATTTATGTTGTTGAAATTAACTTTTAATTTTATAAATACCATTGTATTTATGAGAGCAACAAAATAAAGTAACACGCAGTGTTTTCTCCATCCAGACCACATGGAGGGTCTGTATTAAGAACTAGTCTAAGTAGAAATGTTATTGATCAGGACCTGGTGTGATGTGCTCTTGTTATGAAAGAAAATGAGCTTCCTTATTTCAAAATAGAATAAATGTGTCACAAAGATGAAAGTATGTTCTAAAGAGTAATTTGCTTCTCTGTTATAATCTAGTCCTGACTTGACCAATCTGAGTCTATTGTTCCTTATGTCACGACCTGGTTCCATGTTCTCTACACGTGGAGAAAACTGTGAAATCTCATGATGTATTTTCACCAACACAATCAGTGTTTCACACAATCTGCAGATGTGTTTCCAAACTCCCTGGAATCATCTTTAATGGAGGCCTGGTTTGACGAGGAGAAATCCAGGTTCCATATGATGTCAGGTTTATAGATGAGACCTGGTCGACTGTTATCTGGCTGGAGCAAACACAGAGAAACAAGTCCAATGTCAGCCACACTCTGGTTGTACTGACCGATCCTGTGTAGCTTTATTTCAGGTTTCAAAACGGTGTCCAGCAGTCTGCGCTGACGAGCGACCTCTTCTTCGTACTGGACGATGGTTTTTTCAAAGACTGTGAATATCTCTTCAGCAGCAGCTGTTAGTCGCTCGCTGATAAACTCTCTCAAATACTGAGCCGAAGACATCACTGCTCCGTCCACTACTTGAATATTTACCAGAGACACGACCACACTACCGTCTTCCAGCTAACTGCTAACATGCACCTAGCTAACGCTGCTGGTGCTGTCTGTTTACTTCCGGTGGGTGTCACACTGTGAAGGTCCGACAGAGAGACAGGGTCAACTTTTTATCTTCATCACCAGTCAGTCTCTGCTGTCAATCACGACGTTTCAACGTCTTTCATATCATCAAATATCTAATTAAAACAAAACTTTATGGAAAAATGAACATTCATCTGGTTGATAAGAACGGCCTAAAATGACAGAAACCAACAGTAAGAAAGAGAAGAGAAATCGTACATTCCTTTATTTACGATGCTACATTTAGTTAACATTGTCACAAAAGACAGAAAAATATACGTTGATGATCATAGTTTTAATGAAACCAGACCACACAAAAAAATATTCAAATGTATCAGGAGCAGTAACAACTTGACAATGACTCACCACTTTCCAATGGCTCCTAACTTTGGGAAACAGTATGTTGTAAGCTGCTGTAAGAAACTCACCAAACCTCATCTCGATATTCCTCCCTAGATATCTGAGATGACCGCTGGTTTTTAATGACTTCAGTCCTTTGAAATGATCGACAGCACGATTCCTGAAATTTAACCCACTGATAATCCTGAGTTCTGCATTTCTTTTGAAGATCGTAACTTCTCACTAAAGTTAAACAGTGAAAGAACAAGTGGTCAGGACATGGAGTGGGAAGGGAAAAGGCACCATTCTCTTTTTTACAAGTCAGTGTCTATTAAAATGATTTTGAAGCTTTGAAGTTATAAAGACCTCCTTCATTGCTGCCATGTTTGCATGTAGCTGTGTCAACGTTCAGAACACATGGTAGTTTGTGGGCAGTGATGAATACACAGTTTAAAATACACATATCTATTTTCATTGGTAAGAATGATATAAATGAGCCTTTAGACTGATGGTGCTCATAATTACCCTCATTATTCAATCCATCAGATTAGGAACATCAGTCTGACGAACCAGCATTGAAAGAAATATTCTAATTATTAAAATACAAGTTTATTTTTGTGGCAAATGTCATAAAGCAGCATAGAACATCTACTACATGAGTTTGTATCACCTCTGCAGACTGAAATAATACAAATTGTAACAATTTGATGTAAGAAAAAAAATAAAGTGAATTAAAGGACATGTTCATGAAAAGACCGTAGTTGCAGGATGGCTGGACAGCCTCAGATCATTTATCATCTTCAACAACACTAAACCTAGATACATCCTTGTTTTGTAAACACACATTTTTACCTGTATAAATCTTTAAATGACTTTTCATGTGTGTAAACTAAGAGAAGCTTTTATCACGTGTTACAGGCTCCTCCCCAGTCTGAGTTCACATGTGAACGTTCAATGCATCACAATGTGAAAAACTTTCCCCACATCTTTGGCAAGAAAATTGCTTCTCACCTGTGGCTCCTCATGTGGAAATTCAAATGACCACTTTGTGTATACCTTTTCTGACATATTTTGCAAGAATATGGCTTCTCACCAGTGTGAATTCTCATGTGGACTTTCAAATCACTACTCTTCACAAAATGTTTCTGACATATTTTGCACGAAAATGGCTTCTCACCAGTGTGAAACATCATCTGGACTTCATCCCACTACTTCCAAAACATTTCATAAATGTTTTGCAAGAATGTGGCTTCTCAACTGTGAGTTCTAATGTGGACTTTCAATTGATCACCACGTCCAAACCTTTCCCCACATGTTTGGCAAGAATATGGCTTCTCACCAGTGTGAATCCTCATATGGAGTTTCAAATTGCCACTACTTACAAAACATTTACCACATGTTTGGCAAGAATATGGCTTCTCACCAGTGTGAATTCTCATATGGAGTTTCAAATTGCCACTACTTACAAAACATTTACCACATGTTTGGCAACAATATGGCTTCTCACCAGTGTGAATTCTCTTGTGGAGTCTCAAGTCCTCACTACGTCCAAACCTTTTCCCACATGTTTGGCAAGAATATGGCTTCTCACCAGTGTGAATCCTCATATGGACTTTCAAATCATAACTCATTGCAAAACCTTTCTGACATATTTTGCACGAAAATGGCTTCTCACCAGTGTGAAACCTCACATGGACTTTCAATTTACCACTACTTACAAAACGTTTTGTACATGTTTGGCAAGAATATGGCTTCTCACCTGTGTGAATTCTCATATGAACTTTCAAATCACCACTTTTCACAAAATGTTTCTGACATATTTTGCAGGGATATGGCTTCTCACCAGTGTGAAACCTCACATGGACTTTCAAATCATAACTCATTGCAAAACCTTTCTGACATATTTTGCACGAAAATGGCTTCTCACCTGTGTGAATTCTCATGTGGACTTTCAAATCATCACTACGTACAAATCCTTTCCTGCATATTTTGCATAAATAAGGTTTTTCACCCGTGTGTGTTCTCAGATGAATTTTCAATTCATACTTACGAGCATAAGTTTTTCCACAAGTTTCACATTTGAAAGACTTTTTACCTGTTTGAGTATTAGAGTTAAACTCTGATTTGGGAGAGTTGTCCACATTGTTACTGTGACTCCTGTTTTTATGAAAACTCTTCTGTGGGTTTGGTTCTTCATTTCCTGTTGATCCTGAATCCAAATGTTTTCTTCTGTTCTGATCTTGGCTCTCAGCTACAGGAGAGTTGTGAGAGAGGAGCTGGTGCTCACCGTCTGGTTCTCTGTGGTCACTTTCCTCACAATGAGGAGTCAACATGCAGGTTTCAGTCTCCTGCTTCAGTACGAGCTGCTCTCCCTCCTGACTGGTGCACATTTCCTCCTGTTCCTCTTTAATCTGTGGAGGTTCTTGTTCCTCTTGGTCCAGACTGGAGTTCCTCTCCTGGTGACAGAGCTGCTGGTCAGTGAGAACCTCCTCCTCCTTACAGACATGCTGCTGTGGGAGCTCTGGAGGAACAAAGAGACACAAGACAGAGGTTAAAACTGTGATGTTAAAATAAAGACAATTTAGTTTCAGTTTTGAAAATTACTGTGAAAGATAAGTAACAATACTAATGGCTCCTTCGGTTTTAGCACCACATATTGTTGTGTGAGGGTTTAATGTGTCACTCAATCATTTATGTTGTTGAAATCAACTTTTAATTTTATAAATACAATTGTATTAATGAGAGCAACAAAATAAAGTAACATGCAGTGTTTTCTCCATCCAGACCACAAACACAGAGAAACAAGTCCAATGTCAGCCACACTCTGGTTGTACTGACCGATCCTGTGTAGCTTTATTTCAGGTTTCAAAACGGTGTCCAGCAGTCTGCGCTGACGAGCGACCTCTTCTTCGTACTGGACGATGGTTTTTTCAAAGACCGTGAATATCTCTTCAGCAGCAGCTGTTAGTCGCTCGCTGATAAACTCTCTCAAATACTGAGCCGAAGACATCACTGCTCCGTCCACTACTTGAATATTTACCAGAGACACGACCACACTACCGTCTTCCAGCTAACTGCTAACATGCACCTAGCTAACGCTGCTGGTGCTGTCTGTAAACTTCCAGAAGAGAAACATTATTTTTTCTTCTATTTAATAACAACAACAACAATAATAATAATGATAATAATGATTAAGTATTTTTTTGATCATTAATATACATTTTAAGGTTACGTTGAACTCGTATGATTTCCAAATGTGTCAAAGAAAAGTATCTTTACCCAGAGGTGTTGCAGTGAAAGGAATTCTCACCAGTGTGAACTCTTCTCATCTGCACCGTTAGTTATTCACTAAGAGCTCTCTCATGTGTTCTGCTGTGTGAATCTTCTCCCACAGATATTGCAGGAGTACAGCTTCTCACCAGTGTGAGTTCTCATGCGGAGTTTTAAATAACTACGACTTACTAAACTGCCAAAAATCCCACATTGTCAAGAATATGGTCCACTTTGATGGGTCAGCTTTTTATCTTCACATCTCAAATGTTTATAGTGCCCCCTTTCTGACAGATGTGGGAACCCGCCTCTGTCGATTCACACCAATGTTGGAATTTACAATGAGATTTTATTAGTTGTAATACATCAATTCGGGAACATCAGTCTGAGGAACCAGCATTTTAAGAAATATTCTCGTTAATAAAGTACAAGTTTTTTTATGTGGCACATTTCATAGAGCCACTACATCTACTACATGAGTTGTGTTAATGTACAATTTCCATTGTGTATTAACTCTAAAACTTCTCCCACAGATATTGCAGGTGTACGGCTTCTGACATGTGAGCCATCATCTGGACTTTCAAGATCCCACTACTTCCAAAACATTTCATAAATGTTTCGCAAGAATGTGGCTTCTCAACTGTGAGTTCTAATGTGGAGTTTCAATTGATCACTACGTCCAAACCTTTCCCCACATGTTTGGCAAGAATATGGCTTCTCACCAGTGTGAATCCTCATATGGAGTTTCAAATTGCCACTACTTACAAAACATTTACCACATGTTTGGCAACAATATGGCTTCTCACCATTGTGAATTCTCTTGTGGACTCTCAATTCCTCACTACGTCCAAACCTTTTCCCACATGTTTGGCAAGAATATGGCTTCTCACCAGTGTGAATCCTCATATGGAGTTTCAAATTGCCACTACTTACAAAACATTTACCACATGTTTGGCAACAATATGGCTTCTCACCAGTGTGAATTCTCTTGTGGACTCTCAATTCCTCACTACGTCCAAACCTTTTCCCACATGTTTGGCAAGAATATGGCTTCTCACCAGTGTGAATCCTCATATGGAGTTTCAAATTGCCACTACTTACAAAACATTTACCACATGTTTGGCAACAATATGGCTTCTCACCAGTGTGAATTCTCATATGGACTCTCAATTCCTCACTACGTCCAAACCTTTTCCCACATGTTTGGCAACAATATGGCTTCTCACCAGTGTGAATTCTCTTGTGGATTCTCAATTCCTCACTACGTCCAAACCTTTCCCCACATGTTTGGCAAGAATATGGCTTCTCACCAGTGTGAATTCTCGTATGAACTTTCAAATCACCACTTTTCACAAAACGTTTCTGACATATTTTGCAGGGATATGGCTTCTCACCAGTGTGAAACCTCATGTGGACTTTCAAATCACCACTTTTCACAAAACGTTTCTGACATATTTTACAAGAATATGGCTTCTCACCAGTGTGAACTCTCATGTGGGTTTGCAAGTCATCACTACGTCCAAATCCTTTCCTGCATATTTTGCATAAATAAGGTTTTTCACCCGTGTGTGTTCTCAGATGAATCTTCAATTTATACTCATGGGCAAAAGTTTTTCCACAAGTGTCACATTTGAAAGACATTTTACCTGTTTGAGTATTAGAGTCAATCTCTGATATGGGAGAGTTGTCCACATTGTTACTGTGACTCCTGTTTTCATGAAAACTCTTCTGTGGGTTTGGTTCTTCATTTCCTGTTGATCCTGAATCCAAATGTTTTCTTCTGTTCTGATCTTGGCTCTCAGCTACAGGAGAGTTGTGAGAGAGGAGCTGGTGCTCACCGTCTGGTTCTCTGTGGTCACTTTCCTCACAATGAGGAGTCAACATGAAGGTTTCAGTCTCCTGCTTCAGTACGAGCTGCTCTCCCTCCTGACTGGTGCACATTTCCTCCTGTTCCCCTTTAATCTGTGGAGGTTCTTGTTCCTCTTGGTCCAGACTGGAGTTCCTCTCCTGGAGACAGAGCTGCTGGTCAGTGAGAACCTCCTCCTCCTTACAGACATGCTGCTGTGGGAGCTCTGGAGGAACAAAGAGGCACAAGACAGAGGTTACAACTGTGATGTTAAAATAAAGACAATTTAGTTTCAGATTTGAAAATTACTGTGAAAGATAAGTAACAATACTAACGGCTCCTTCGGTTTTAGCACCACATACTGTTGTGTGGGTTTAATGTGTCACTCAATCATTTATGTTGTTGAAATCAACTTTTAATTTTATAAATACCATTGTATTTATGAGAGCAACAAAATAAAGTAACACGCAGTGTTTTCTCCATCCAGACCACATGGAGGGTCTGTATTAAGAACTAGTCTAAGTAGAAATGTTATTGATCAGGACCTGGTGTGATGTGCTCTTGTTATGAAAGAAAATGAGCTTCCTTATTTCAAAATAGAATAAATGTGTCACAAAGATGAAAGTATGTTCTAAAGAGTAATTTGCTTCTCTGTTATAATCTAGTCCTGACTTGACCAATCTGAGTCTATTGTTCCTTATGTCACGACCTGGTTCCATGTTCTCTACACGTGGAGAAAACTGTGAAATCTCATGATGTATTTTCACCAACACAATCAGTGTTTCACACAATCTGCAGATGTGTTTCAAACTCCTGGAATCATCTTTAATGGAGGCCTGGTTTGACGAGGAGAAATCCAGGTTCCATATGATGTCAGGTTTATAGATGAGACCTGGTCGACTGTTATCTGGCTGGAGCAAACACAGAGACACAAGTCCAATGTCAGCCACACTCTGGTTGTACTGACCGATCCTGTGTAGCTTTATTTCAGGTTTCAAAACGGTGTCCAGCAGTCTGCGCTGACGAGCGACCTCTTCTTCGTACTGGACGATGGTTTTTTCAAAGACTGTGAATATCTCTTCAGCAGCAGCTGTTAGTCGCTCGCTGATAAACTCTCTCAAATACTGAGCCGAAGACATCACTGCTCCGTCCACTACTTGAATATTTACCAGAGACACGACCACACTACCGTCTTCCAGCTAACTGCTAACATGCACCTAGCTAACGCTGCTGGTGCTGTCTGTTTACTTCCGGTGGGTGTCACACTGTGAAGGTCCGACAGAGAGACAGGGTCAACTTTTTATCTTCATCACCAGTCAGTCTCTGCTGTCAATCACGACGTTTCAACGTCTTTTATATCATCAAATATCTAATTAAAACAAAACTTTATGGAAAAATGAACATTCATCTGGTTGATAAGAACGACCTAAAATGACAGAAACCTTTCAACAGTGAGAAAGAGAAGAGAAATCGTACATTCCTTTATTTACGATGCTACGTTGAGTTAACATTGTCACAAAAGACAGAAAAATATACGTTGATGATCATAGTTTTAATGAAACCAGACCACACACAAAAATATTCAAATGTATCAGGAGCAGTAACAACTTGACAATGACTCACCACTTTCCAATGGCTCCTAACTTTGGGAAACAGTATGTTGTAAGCTGCTGTAAGAAACTCACCAAACCTCATCTTGATATTCCTCCCTAGATATCTGAGATGACCGCTGGTTTTTAATGACTTCAGTCCTTTGAAATGATCGACAGCACGATTCCTGAAATTTAACCCACTGATAATCCTGAGTTCTGCATTTCTTTTGAAGATCGTAACTTCTCACTAAAGTTAAACAGTGAAAGAACAAGTGGTCAGGACATGGAGTGGGAAGGGAAAAGGCACCATTCTCTTTTTTACAAGTCAGTGTCTATTACAATGATTTTGAAGCTTTGAAGTTATAAAGACCTCCTTCATTGCTGCCATGTTTGTATGCAGCTGTGTCAACGTTCAGAACACATGGTAGTTTGTGGGCAGTGATGAATACACATCTTAAAATACACATATCTATTTTCATGGGTAAAAATGATATAAATGAGCCTTTAGACTGATGGTGCTCATAATTACCCTCATTATTCAATCCATCAGATTAGGAACATCAGTCTGACGAACCAGCATTGAAAGAAATATTCTAGTTATTAAAATACAAGTTTATTTATGTGGCAAATGTCATAAAGCAGCATAGAACATCTACTACATGAGTTTGTATCACCTCTGCAGACTGAAATAATACAAATTGTAACAATTTGATGTAAGAAAAAAAATACAGAGTGAATTAAAGGACATGTTCGTGAAAAGACCGTAGTTGCAGGATGGCTGGACAGCCTCAGATCATTTATCATCTTCAACAACACTAAACCTAGATACATCCTTGTTTTGTAAACACACATTTTTACCTGTATAAATCTTTAAATGACTTTTCATGTGTGTAAACTAAGAGAAGCTTTTATCACGTGTTGCAGGCTCCTCTCCTGTCTGAGTTCTCATGTCAACATTCAATGCATCACAATGTGAAAAACTGTCCCCACATGTTTGGCAAGAATATGGCTTCTCACCAGTGTGAGTTCTCATGTGGAGTTTTAAATGACTACGACTTACTAAACTTTTCCCACGTTTGTCAAGAATATGGTCCACTTTGATGGGTCAACTTTTTATCTTCACATCTCAAATGTTTATAGTGCCCCCTTTCTGACAGATGTGGGAACCCGCCTCTGTAGATTCACACCAATGTTGGAATTTACAATGAGATTTTATTAGTTGCAATACATCAAATCGGGAACATCAGTCTGAGGAACCAGCATTGAAAGAAATATTCGAGTTAATAAAATACAAGTTTCTTTATGTGGCACATTTCATAGAGCCACTACATCTACTACATGAGTTGTGTTAATGTACAATTTCCATTGTGTATTAACTCTAAAACTTCTCCCACAGATATTGCAGGTGTACGGCTTCTGACATGTGAGCCATCATCTGGCCTTTCAAGATCCCACTACTTCGAAAACATTTCATGAATGTTTCGCAATAATGTGGCTTCTCAACTGTGAGTTCTAATGTGGAGTTTCAATTTATCACCACGTCCAAAACTTTTCCCACATGTTTGGCAAGAAAATGGCTTCTCACCAGTGTGAATTCTCATATGATGTTTCAAATTGCCACTACCTACAAAAGATTTACCACATGTTTGGCAGCAATATGGCTTCTCACCAGTGTGCATTCTCATATGGAGTTTCAAATTGCCACTACCTACAAAAGATTTACCACATGTTTGGCAGCAATATGGCTTCTCACCAGTGTGAGTTCTAATGTGGACTTTCAATTCATCACTACGTCCAAACTTTTTCCCACATGTTTGGCAAGAAAATGGCTTCTCACCAGTGTGAATTCTCATATGAACTTTCAAATGACGACTCAATACAAAACTTTTCTGACATATTTTGCACGAAAATGGCTTCTCACCAGTGTGAAACCTCACATGGACTTTCAAATCACCACTTTTCACAAATCCTTTCCTGCATATTTTGCATAAATAAGGTTTTTCACCCGTGTGTGTTCTCAGGTGAATCTTCAAATTATACTTACACGCACAAGTTTGTCCACAAGTGTCACATTTGAAAGACTTTTTACCTGTTTGAGTATTAGAGTTAATCTCTGACATGGGAGAGTTGTCCACATTGTTACTGTGACTCCTGTTTTCATGAAAACTCTTCTGTGGGTTTGGTTCTTCATTTCCTGTTGATCCTGAATCCATATGTTTTCTTTTGTTCTGATCTTGGCTCTCAGCTACAGGAGAGTTGTGAGAGAGGAGCTGGTGCTCACCGTCTGGTTCTCTGTGGTCACTTTCTTCACAATGAGGAGTCAACATGAAGGTTTCAGTCTCCTGCTTCAGTACGAGCTGCTCTCCCTCCTGACTGGTGCACATTTCCTCCTGTTCCTCTTTAATCTGTGGAGGTTTCTGTTCCTCTTGGTCCAGACTGGAGTTCCTCTCCTGGTGACAGAGCTGCTGGTCAGTGAGAACCTCCTCCTCCTTACAGACATGCTGCTGTGGGAGCTCTGGAGGAACAAAGAGACACAAAACAGAGGTTACAACCATGAAGTTTAAAAAAAATAAATAGTTAAAGTCTCTTAAGAGTTTTATCCATCCAGACAACAATCGATCAGGGGCCTCGTTTATAAAACAGTGCGATGAGAAGAAGAACAACAATTTCTGACAAGACCATAAAATAAACTTACTTACTTACAGAGGGGGGGGGCTGAGATGCTGCATGCAGTGTGGTAGTTTCAGCGTTTCTGTGTGAAGTTAAGCTGCATTTATTGCGCAGTCTGACTCTGCGTTTGTCCCACCCATGCGACTGTTACTGTGACTAGGATAGTGATTGTGAGTCTCACAACGGAGGGGGTGGTTGTTGAGATGGTCCTTGTGTGCATCTTAAGGTAATCAACCTGTCTCTTTAGGCTCGGAGGTGCTTTATAATGTCACAAGCTACATTTTTGGAAAAATATAGTGAAATGTTTTTTATACAATGTAAATTTCTTCTTTGTCCTTTGCTTCCAAAGCGCTTGAACCTGTCGTCTGTTGCCCGGGGACGGGGAACCACAATATTTATCACAAGTCGAAATTGCTGGAGGGAGTTAGTCTTATTTTGACAAAAATATTAGCTTATGTAATTAAGTTACTTTTAATCGTAAAACCGATATATGTGGATACACTGGCATACATTCCCCCGTTTCGTGCTACATAGACAGAGAAGGCAAAATCAGTATAGTACATATAAATAATTAATAGTTTTCACCTTACAATATTTACCAAATAGGTGAAGTAGACCAGAAGTGCTTACTCAAATGCAGGTGTTTTTTAACCATCCACGTGCAGTCAAGCCTTAAACCGTGACGTATTTCCGGTTGGAGAAATACATCCAGAGTGAATAAACTGATCGATGCGAACTGAATGACTCAAACACAACTTTATTCGCCCCAAGACTATTTTTCACTTCATGTTTTTACGCTCTCGATTATTGTGTATTCTGTGTGCCAGGGGCGGTCCTGGCATAGGCGACATAGGCGGTTGCCTAGGGCGCAAAATGCCGAGAGGGCGGCACAAGAGGCTGATTTATCATGACGTGATACATGCAATGTTAACCAATGCAGTAACGTCACACCTTCATCCTCTAAACCCGGAGACACACCGGAGGCAGAAGCTTAGCGAACCGCCACGAAAAGCTGTCCGCCTCTCTTCCACGCCCATGTTAATCAATTGGGCTGTTTGCACCGGCAGCAAAGTACTGGGAAGCGCCGGGAATCCCTGCGGCCGCCTCGCCATCTACAGCAATGGTTTCGGGGTCTGTTCTAGCGAATCGGGCCAGAAAACACACTGAAAATCGATTTTATACGATTTAACTGATATAATATATTTTACATAAATGATTAAATATGCATACCATACTTTCCCCATCTTTAATTATGTTCTTATTCCACACATTTGGCAGTTGTGTCTAAACAGACACACACACAAGCCTGTGTTTGTGGGGGCAATCTGAAATCTCGCCTAGGGCTCCAACATTGCCAGGGCCGGCCCTGCTGTGTGCTCTTACAATAAATAAAACTAAAAGACGCCACAAAAAAGGAGAAGATTTTCCATCAAGACGGAGGCAACTCGCTGTGTTTCCACTGAAGCTGCAACAGGCCCCGGGTCGACTGTTCCCTGTCTGGAGAAACCTCGGAGTTCACTAGGAGCCACACTGTGGTTGTACAGACCGATCCTGTGAAGCTTTATTTCAGCTTTCATGACGATGCCCAGCAGTCTGCGCTGACGATCGTCCTCTTCCTCCGAAGACATCGCTGCGTCGTGGACAACTTGAACGTAAACCTGCGACACGATCGCACCAACGACTCCCAGCTAACTGCTAACATCCATGGAGCTAACGCTGCTAGCGCCGCTTACGCTGCTGCGCTTTGATCATCTACTTCCGCTGGGTGTCACGCTGTGAAGTTTCGACAGCCTTCCGTCACGAGTCCCACGATTCTGTGGTGTCATTTCGCATGGATATTATTTTTTGTTTTATGATCTACATTTCTTTACTATTTGTACATTTCACTCATCACTATTAAGGTCTGAGGAAAACAACCATTCAGTGTTTTATTTTTAAAACAACTTTATTTACAAGCACGTATTTCTACAAGTATTACACATATGTAACAGTACAGATCATCAGACACATAGACAAATAAATATTAGATATAATAAATACAAAGTTTAAAAAAAAACTTGTAACGTTTTCAAGCTCAAGATCACGGTTTAATTCCAAAGGTGAACTGAGATCTACCCGATATCTTTTAAAATACCCACTTAGGAGTCGTATTTATTATTTCTCTGTTACAACAGACTCAATGTACGAACATCCATACAATCAAAGATTTTATCTGTTCGATGCAAAATATTCACATTAACAGGAGGGATATCTCTTCAATACAAACTATATTTACAGTGTCTGTTCAATGAATTTCAACAATAAGCTCTGCAGTGGAGCCGCTACTTTACTTTAAACAGGGTTTGCTTTGAAAATGGCCATAAACGTGACTGCTGTATTACCTTGTATAAAAGTACGGACATAAATACCAGTACTGTGCAGTATGAAGCCGCGCATCTTCCACTCCTGCAAATATTTCACAATTTTAACCTTTTAAACAACTGAATGGATTTAGTCAACAGCAATGCAGGAGTGCTTTTATTTTGAAGCAGGTACAGGAAGTGTTGCAAACATTTATGTTTGTGACATATATTTAATAGATATACATTGAAACTGTTGTGAAAGATAGTATTTACTGTCTACTCTAAAATCAGAGACCTTGATTCTCTAGAAGAGCAGCACAGCTGAACCGTCGCTGACATTAGTCTAAAGAACAAGCATTGAAAGAAATGTTCTACTAATTCAAGTTGATTGATATGGCACCATTCATAAAGCCACGCAGAACATCTTCTACTTAATGTGTTTGTTTCACCATAATAAAAATGTATCAATGTTATGTGTTGGAAAAACACACAAAAGATCAAATTAAAGTAAATGTTCTAGAAAAGACAGTAGTTTCAGGATGGCCGTCCACTACTAGATAATTTATTATCTTCAACATCAGAAACTTTGTATAACGTCATACAACTGAGTTGATAAAAACAGCAAAACGAAAATGATTTAAGAAGTCAGTTTTTCACTTTAAAGGAAGTATGTACTCACATTGCTTTCCATGTTTTGTTAACTAAGCCCAGTTATCTCCAACAACAACTTAATCCAACTCCAATCCAACTGGGTGCTTGGCAGTATCAACATAATTCAGCTGGTTCCCTTATAAGTAGAGCTCGACTGATATGGATTTTTGGGGGCTTATAGGACTCATCCCAAGCGTGGCAGGAATGTTGAAAACAGTCTATTGTTGTTCAAGGTGACTTGAAGTGATGTGTCCAATTTTAAATCAGGAATGGTTTTCAAGATATGTCACTTCAAAGTATGTTTACCCAGAGAAGTTGCAGTGATAATCATTTTCATCAGTGTGAGCGCTTCTCATGTGTACCAGCAATTATCCATTAAGCCGGAAAACTAGCCTGTTTAGTTAATATACAATTTTAACCTGTATGAACTTTTAAATGCCTTTTCATGTCTGACGACTGAAAGAATCTTTTCCCACAGATGTTGCAAGAGTACGGCTTCTCACCTGTGTGACGCCTCATGTGGACTTTCAAATAATTACCACGTGTGAAACCTTTCTGGCATATTTGGCAAGAATACGGCTTCTCACCTGTGTGAGTTCTAATGTGGACTGTTAAATCACGACCACATCCAAAACTTCTCCCACATGTTTCACAAGAGTATGGTTTCTCACCTGTGTGCACTCTCATATGTTCATTCAAAGCTGAGGTGTTACTAAATCTTTTCCCACAGGTGCCGCAGGAGTACGGCTTCTCACCTGTGTGTGTTCTGATGTGGACTTTCAAGACGTTACTACTTACAAAGCTTTTCCCACATAATCTACAAGAAAATGGCTTCTCACCAGTGTGAGTTCTCAAGTGGACTTTCAAGACCGAACTACGCACAAAACATTTCCCACATATTTTGCAAGAATACGGCTTCTCACCTGTGTGCACAATCATATGCTGATTCAACGCAGAAATGTCACTGAATCTTTTCCCACAGTTTTCACAAGAATTCGGCTTCTCACCTGTGTGGGTTCTCATGTGGACTTTCAAGATGCCACTACATACAAAACTTTTCCCACATGTGTCACAAGAATACGGCTTCTCACCCGTGTGACGTCTCATGTGAACTTTCAAGTAACCACTACGCACAAAACTTTTGCGACATATTTTGCAAGAATATGGCTTCTCACCTGTGTGAGTTGTCATATGACTTTTCAATGTGAACATGGTAATAAATGCTTTTCCACACATTTTGCATAAATATGGTTTCTCTCCCGTGTGGATTCTCAGATGTATTTTCAAGTGACACTTATACAAAAAAGCTTTGCCACAACTGTCACATTTGAAAGACTTTTCTCTTGGGTGAGTATTAGAGTCAATCTCTGATACATTTCTAGTTGATCCTAAATCCACAAGTTTTCTTCTGTTCTGATCTTGGCTCTCAGCTACAGGAGAGTTGTGAGAGAGGAGCTGGTGCTCACCGTCTGGTTCTCTGTGGTCACTTTCCTCACCATGAGGAGTCAACATGAAGGTTTCAGTCTCCTGCTTCAGTACGAGCTGCTCTCCCTCCTGACTGGTGCACATTTCCTCCTGTTCCTCTTTAATCTGTGGAGGTTCTTGTTCCTCTTGGTCCAGACTGGAGTTCCTCTCCTGGAGACAGAGCTGCTGGTCAGTGAGAACCTCCTCCTCCTTACAGACATGCTGCTGTGGGAGCTCTGGAGGAACAAAGAGACACAAGACAGAGGTTAAAACTGTGATGTTAAAATAAAGACAATTGAGTTTCAGATTTGAAAATTACTGTGAAAGATAAGGAACAATTCTGACGGCTTCTACATTTTCGCACCAAATGCTACTGTGTAGGGGTGTTTTATAGTTCCATTGAATCGTTTACAATCATCGTTTTAAACCCACTTTCAAATGTATAAAGATTATTTTAATCATGAAAGCAACATTTTTTTTAATCATTGTTATTTTCCCCGTCCAGGCAAAAAAAGAACAGTTGACACAAGGTCACTTGACTAAGATTAAAAGACTGATTTAAGTAAATACAGAAATATAGTGATCAGTGTTTCCTCAAAAAAAGAATTGAGGTGCTGACCAAAGAATAAAAAACTCAAAAATAAGTGAGTGAAAAACTCAAACATATAATAGATGTTTCATAACTCAGGGGAAAACTTTGTGTGTGATTTCACAGAGATGAAAGTATGTTCTAAAGAGTAATTTGCTTCTCTGTGATAATCTAGTCCTGACTTGACCAATCGGAGTCTATTGTTCCTTATGTCACGACCTGGTTCCATGTTCTCTACACGTGGAGAAAACTGTGAAATCTCATGATGTATTTTCACCAACACAATCAGTGTTTCACATAATCTGCAGATGTGTTTCCAAACTCCCTGGAATCATCTTTAATGGAGGCCTGGTTTGACGAGGAGAAATCCAGGTTCCATATGATGTCAGGTTTATAGATGAGACCTGGTCGACTGTTATCTGGCTGGAGCAAACACAGAGACACAAGTCCAATGTCAGCCACACTCTGGTTGTACTGACCGATCCTGTGTAGCTTTATTTCAGGTTTCAAAACGGTGTCCAGCAGTCTGCGCTGACGAGCGACCTCTTCTTCGTACTGGACGATGGTTTTTTCAAAGACTGTGAATATCTCTTCAGCAGCAGCTGTTAGTCGCTCGCTGATAAACTCTCTCAAATACTGAGCCGAAGACATCACTGCTCCGTCCACTACTTGAATATTTACCAGAGACACGACCACACTACCGTCTTCCAGCTAACTGCTAACATGCACCTAGCTAACGCTGCTAGCGCTGTCTTTGTTTACTTCCGGTGGGTGTCACACTGTGAAGGTCCGACAGAGAGACAGGGTCAACTTTTTATCTTCATCACCAGTCAGTCTCTGCTGTCAATCATGACGTTTCAACGTCTTTTTTATCATCAAATATCGAATTAAAACCAAACTTTATGGAAAAATGAACATTCATCTGGGCGACAAGAACGACCTAAAATGACAGAAACCTTTCAACAGTGAGAAAGAGAAGAGAAATCGTACATTCCTTTATTTACGATGCTACGTTGAGTTAACATTATCACAAAAGACAGAAAAATATACGTTGATGATCATAGTTTTAATGAAACCAGACCACATGATTTTGAAGCTGTAATTTTAGGGTAAATTGTTGGATAATGTTGATTCTGAGGGGAAGTTATAAAGACCTCCTTCATTGCTGCCATGTTTGTATGTAGCTGTGTCAATGTTCAGAACACATGGTAGTTTGTGGGTAGTGATGAATACACAGTTTAAAATACACATATCTATTTTCATAAGTAAAAAGAGCATAAATGAGCCTTTAGACTGGTGGTGCTCATAATTACCCTCATTATTCAAGCCATCAAATTGGGAACATCAGTCTGATGAACCAGCATTGAAAGAAATATT
The DNA here is from genome assembly GCF_022539355.2 of Hippoglossus stenolepis. Classification (NCBI taxonomy): domain Eukaryota; kingdom Metazoa; phylum Chordata; class Actinopteri; order Pleuronectiformes; family Pleuronectidae; genus Hippoglossus; species Hippoglossus stenolepis. The sequence goes on from NC_061502.1 coordinate 19,415,532, forward strand.
CTAGTTCTTAAAATACAAGTTTTTATTTATATGGTACAATTCATAAAGCCACAAAGAACATACACTACACGAGTTTGTTTCACCTCTGCAGACTGAACTAATATAAATTGTATCAATTTGATGTAAATATAAAAATACAGACAGTATCAAATTAAAGGACATCAACTTCAACAACATTAAACTTATATAAAGCCATATAACTGAGTTGGTCTATAAAAATTTGTAAAATTTAAATAATTTAGGAACTCTGTTGATTGCACTTAAATGAAGAATCTACACACACATTTATTCACAAAATGTGTAAACTTGGACAGTGAAAAAAGCCCAGTTATCTCCAACAACAACTTCATCTAACGCAAATCAAAATTTGTGCTTGGGGGAGTAGAGTTCGAAAGATCTGGATTTTGGGGGGTTTCCAGGGAGCATTCCAAACGTTTAAGATATTTTGGAAAAATCTATAGTTGCACAAGGTGAGTACTTCACAGGGAATGGGTCCAAATTTAAATCAGGAACAGGTTTGGTTTGTTCAAGGTTCAGTCTCTGATCTTTTTGATCTCACCTCATATGACTTCAAAATGTGCCCGTTCAAATTATCTTTTCTCTCAAGAGTTGCAGTGATGACTTCTCACCAGTATGAACTCTTCTAATGTGTGTTGTCAATTAACCACTAACCCTGAAAGCTCTCCCACTCTATTTGTAAACACAATCATTTTTACCTGTATGAATCTTCAAATGACTTCTCATGTGTGTAAACTAAGAGGATCTCTTATCACGTGTTGCAGGCTCCTCACCTGTGTGAGTTTTCATGTGGACACTCAATATATTTCTACGAGAAAAACCTTTCCGACATATTTTGCAAGAAAATGGCTTCACACCAGTGTGAGTTCTCATGTGGACAAACAACTGACTATTACATCTAAAACCTTTCCCACATGTTTGGCAAGAAAATGGCCTCTCACCTGTGTGACTTCTCAAGTGGATTTTCAATATATCACTACGTCTAAAACCTTTCCCACATGTTTGGCATGAATATGGCCTCTCACCAGTGTGAATTCTCATGTGGACTTTCAAATTACCATTACGTCTAAAACCTCTCCAACACATTTTGCAAGAATAAGGTTTCTCACTTGAGTGGATTTTCAGATGTATTTTAAACTGATATTTATTAGTAAAAACTTTTCCACAAGTGTCACATTTGAAAGACTTTTTACCTGTTTGAGTATTAGAGTTAAACTCTGATTTGGGAGAGTTGTCCACATTGTTACTGTGACTCCTGTTTTCATGAAAACTCTTCTGTGGGTTTGGTTCTTCATTTCCTGTTGATCCTGAATCCAGATGTTTTCTTTTGTTCTGATCTTGACTCTCAGCTACAGGAGAGTTGTGAGAGAGGAGCTGGCGCTCACCGTCTGGTTCTCTGTGGTCACTTTCCTCACAATGAGGAGTCAACATGCAGGTTTCAGTCTCCTGCTTCAGTACGAGCTGCTCTCCCTCCTGACTGGTGCACATTTCCTCCTGTTCCTCTTTAATCTGTGGAGGTTCTTGTTCCTCTTGGTCCAGACTGGAGTCCTCTCCTGGTGACAGAGCTGCTGGTCAGTGAGAACCTCCTCCTCCTTACAGACATGCTGCTGTGGGAGCTCTGGAGGAACAAAGAGACACAAGACAGAGGTTACAACTGTGATGTTAAAATAAAGACAATTTAGTTTCAGATTTGACAATAACTGTGAAAGATAAGTAACAATACTAACTGCTTCTACATTTTAGCACCAAATACTTTTGTGTGAGGATTTAATATTTTCATTGAATCATTTATGTGCTTTGAAACTTTTTTGTAAAGTCCATTTTATTTATGAGAGCAACAAAATAAAGTAACAAGCAGTGTTTTCTCCATCCAGACCACAAACACAGCAAACACAGAGAAACAAGTCCAATGTCAGCCACACTCTGGTTGTACTGACCGATCCTGTGTAGCTTTATTTCAGGTTTCAAAACGGTGTCCAGCAGTCTGCGCTGACGAGCGACCTCTTCTTCGTACTGGACGATGGTTTTTTCAAAGACTGTGAATATCTCTTCAGCAGCAGCTGTTAGTCGCTCGCTGATAAACTCTCTCAAATACTGAGCCGAAGACATCACTGCTCCGTCCACTACTTGAATATTTACCAGAGACACGACCACACTACCGTCTTCCAGCTAACTGCTAACATGCACCTAGCTAACGCTGCTGGTGCTGTCTGTTTACTTCCGGTGGGTGTCACACTGTGCAGGTCCGACAGAGAGACAGGGTCAACTTTTTATCTTCATCACCAGTCAGTCTCTGCTGTCAATCATGACGTTTCAACGTCTTTTATACCATCAAATATCGAATTAAAACAAAACTTTATGGAAAAATTAACATTCATCTGGTTGATAAGACCGGCCTAAAATGACAGAAACCTTTCAACAGTGAGAAAGAGAAGAGAAATCGTACATTCCTTTATTTACGATGCTATGTTGAGTTAACATTGTCACAAAAGACAGAAAAATATACGTTGATGATCATAGTTTTAATGAAACCAGACCACACACAAAAATATTCAAATGTATCAGGAGCAGTAACAACTTGACAATGACCCACCACTTTCCAATGGCTCCTAACTTTGGGAAACAGTATGTTGTAAGCTGCTGTAAGAAACTCACCAAACCTCATCTTGATATTCCTCCCTAGATATCTGAGATGGCCGCTGGTTTTTAATGACTTCAGTCCTTTGAAATGATCGACAGCACGATTCCTGAAATTTAACCCACTGATAATCCTGAGTTCTGCATTTCTTTTGAAGATCGTAACTTCTCACTAAAGTTAAACAGTGAAAGAACAGGTGGTCAGGACATGGAGTGGGAAGGGAAAAGGCACCATTCTCTTTTTCACAAGTCAGTGTCTATTACAATGATTTTGAAGCTTTGAAGTTATAAAGACCTCCTTCATTGCTGCCATGTTTGTATGTAGCTGTGTCAACGTTCAGAACACATGGTAGTTTGTGGGCAGTGATGAATACACATCTTAAAATACACATATCTATTTTCATGGGTAAAAATGATATAAATGAGCCTTTAGACTGATGGTGCTCATAATTACCCTTCATTATTCAATCCATCAGATTAGGAACATCAGTCTGACGAACCAGCATTGAAAGAAATATTCTAATTATTAAAATACAAGTTTATTTATGTGGCAAATTTCACAAAGCAGCATAGAACATCTACTACATGAGTTTGTATCACCTCTGCAGACTGAAATAATACAAATTGTAACAATTTGATGTAAGAAAAAAAATACAGAGTGAATTAAAGGACATGTTCGTGAAAAGACCGTAGTTGCAGGATGGCTGGACAGCCTCAGATCATTTATCATCTTCAACAACACTAAATCTATATAAATCCTTGTTTTGTAAACACACATTTTTACCTGTATGAATCTTTAAATGACTTTTCATGTGTGTAAACTAAGAGAAGCTTTTATCACGTGTTACAGGCTCCTCCCCTGTCTGAGTTCTCATGTGAACATTCAATGCATCACAATGTGAAAAACTGTCCCCACATCTTTGGCAAGAAAATTGCTTCTCACCTGTGACTCCTCATGTGGAAATTCAAATGACCACTTTGTGTATACCTTTTCTGACATATTTTGCAAGAATATGGCTTCTCACCTGTGTGAATTCTCATGTGGACTTTCAATACACCACTTCTCACAAATCGTTTCTGACATATTTTACAAGAATATGGCTTCTCACCAGTGTGAATTCTCATGTGGACTTTCAATACACCACTTCTCACAAAACGTTTCTGACATATTTTACAAGAATATGGCTTCTCACCTGTGTGAGTTCTTATATGGTATTTCAAATAGCCCATACTTAGAAAACATTCACCACATGTTTGGCAACAATATGGCTTCTCACCAGTGTGAAACCTCACGTGGACTTTCAACTTACTACTAGTTACAAAACATTTACCACATGTTTGGCAACAATATGGCTTCTCACCTGTGTGAGTTCTCAGATGGATTTTCAATTCATCACTACGTCCAAATCCTTTCCTGCATATTTTGCATGAATAAGGCTTCTCACCAGTGTGAATTCTCGTATGAACTTTCAAATAACCACTTTTCACAAAACGTTTCTGACATATTTTGCAGGGAAATGGCTTCTCACCAGTGTGAGACCTCATGTGGACTTTCAAATAACTACTATTTACAAAACGTTTTGAACATGTTTGGCAACAATATGGCTTCTCACCTGTGTGAGTTCTCATGTGGACTTTCAATTCATCACTACGTCCAAATCCTTTCCTGCATATTTTGCATAAATAAGGTTTTTCACCCGTGTGTGTTCTCAGATGAATTTTCAATTTATACTTACACGCAAAAGCTTTTCCACAAGTGTCACATTTGAAAGACTTTTTACCTGTTTGAGTATTAGAGTTAATCTCTGATTTGGGAGAGTTGTCCACATTGTTACCGTGACTCCTGTTGTCATGAAAACTCTTCTGTGGGTTTGGTTCTTCATTTCCTGTTGATCCTGAATCCATATGTTTTCTTTTGTTCTGATCTTGACTCTCAGCTACAGGAGAGTTGTGAGAGAGGAGCTGGTGCTCACCGTCTGGTTCTCTGTGGTCACTTTCCTCACAATGAGGAGTCAACATGAAGGTTTCAGTCTCCTGCTTCAGTACGAGCTGCTCTCCCTCCTGACTGGTGCACATTTCCTCCTGTTCCTCTTTAATCTGTGGAGGTTCTTGTTCCTCTTGGTCCAGACTGGAGTTCCTCTCCTGGTGACAGAGCTGCTGGTCAGTGAGAACCTCCTCCTCCTTACAGACATGCTGCTGTGGGAGCTCTGGAGGAACAAAGAGACACAAGACAGAGGTTACAACTGTGAGGTTAAAATAAAGACAATTTAGTTTCAGATTTGACAATAACTGTGAAAGATAAGTAACAATACTAACTGCTTCTACATTTTAGCACCAAATCTTTTTGTAAGAGGATTTAATATTTTCATTGAATCATTTATGTGCTTTGAAACTTTTTAAAGTCCATTTTATTCATGAGAGCAACAAAATAAAGTAACACACAGTGTTTTCTCCATCCAGACCACAAACACAGCAAACATAGAGACACAAGTCCAATGTCAGCCACACTCTGGTTGTACTGACCGATCCTGTGTAGCTTTATTTCAGGTTTCAAAACGGTGTCCAGCAGTCTGCGCTGACGAGCGACCTCTTCTTCGTACTGGACGATGGTTTTTTCAAAGACTGTGAATATCTCTTCAGCAGCAGCTGTTAGTCGCTCGCTGATAAACTCTCTCAAATACTGAGCCGAAGACATCACTGCTCCGTCCACTACTTGAATATTTACCAGAGACACGACCACACTACCGTCTTCCAGCTAACTGCTAACATGCACCTAGCTAACGCTGCTGGTGCTGTCTGTAAACTTCCGGTGGGTGTCACACTGCGAAGGTCCGACAGAGACAGGTTCAACTTTTTATCTTCATAGCTCAAATGTTTATAGCGCCCCCTCCGACAGATGTGGGAATCTGCCTCTGTACATTCACACCAATGTTGGAGTTTACAATAAGTTTCTATTAGTTGTAATACAGAGTTAAATCATAGTGACATAGACCAGTCATCAAACTGTACATGTTTATTCATGTCAGTATCACAGACTGTAAATAAAGTTGGATGACAGAACTCCTCTCCCTCCACTTTTACACAAATGGAGGTAAAATATGTCGGATACAATTGATGCCATTTTGGTCTTTTGACGTTATTTGGAGTCAGAGTCTGCGCAGTAGTGATCGTGGTGTGGAGCTTCAGTGTTGAGATCCTGCTGATCAGCTCTGCTGCCAAAACATAAACTGAACCAATCACCAGTCAGTCTCTGCTGTCAATCATGACGTTTCAACATCTTTTATATCATCAAATATCAAATTAAAACCAAACTTTATGGAAAAATTAACATTCATCTGGGTGACGAGAACGGCCTAAAAGGACAGAAACCTTTCAACAGTGAGAAAGAGAAGAGAAATCTTACATTCCTTTATTTACGATGCTATGTTGAGTTAACATCGTCACAAAAGACAGAAAAATATATGTGGTGGGAATTTGTATTTAATTCCCTGGTGAGGAAATAAACCATCAGACTGAGCGATCATTTCAATGATATCAAAGTATTTAATTAATGGTCCAGAAACAATTTACAGAGAATATATTTGAACACAAACAGAGTTACAATGTAACTATTTGGCCAAATAGGGACAGAATTCTCAAAGCCACTGTCGGCTCAAGAATCTGACAAAATGGCTCCTATGATGAACTGGCTTTTATGCACAGATCGAGGGGCTCCACGTCATCCTTTGATATCAGCCAGACAGGACGTGTCCAGCGCTCAGACATCAGCAGAGAATGGGTCAAATGTCCCCCCCTCTCCTGAGTATATAGACACTGGGCAGAAAAACAAATAGTCACAGGGACGTTTAGGTCCAAAGTAGAGAACATCTCTTGGTATCAGACAGATGCAAACATTAAGTAGAATTATACAATGATGTTTCAGGTCAATCCAACTGAACTTTGAGCATAGTCATGTCAGGACAGTTAGTTCAGTAAATTTCCATGACAATATACATTGAGTCAACATTGTGACAAAAGACAGACAAATATACGTTGATGATCATAGTTTTAATGGAACCAGACCACACACAAAAATATTCAAATGTATCAGGAGCAGTAACAACTTGACAATGACCCACCACTTTCCAATGGCTCCTAACTTTGGGAAACGGTATGTTGTAAGCTGCTGTAAGAAACTCACCAAACCTCATCTTGATATTCCTCCCTAGATATCTGAGATGACCACTGGTTTTAATGACTTCAGTCCTTTGAAATGATCGACAGCACGATTCCTGAAATTTAACCCACTGATAATCCTGAGTTCTGCATTTCTTTTGAAGATCGGAATCTCTCACTAAAGTTAAACAGTGAAAGAACAGGTGGTCAGGACATGGAGTGGGAAGGGAAAAGGCACCATTCTCTTTTTTCCAAGTCAGTGTCTATTAAAATGATTTTGAAGCTTTGAAGTTATAAAGACCTCCTTCATTGCTGCCATGTTTGTATGCAGCTGTGTCAACGTTCAGAACACATGGTAGTTTGTGGGCAGTGATGAATACACATCTTAAAATACACATATCTATTTTCATTGGTAAAAATGATATAAATGAGCCTTTAGACTGATGGTGCTCATAATTACCCTCATTATTCAATCCATCAAATTAGGAACATCAGTCTGACGAACCAGCATTGAAAGAAATATTCTAGTTATTAAAATACAAGTTTATTTATGTGGCAAATGTCATAAAGCAGCATAGAACATCTACTACATGAGTTTGTATCACCTCTGCAGACTGAAATAATATAAATTGTAACAATTTGATGTAAGAAAAAAAATACAGAGTGAATTAAAGGACATGTTTCGTGAAAAGACCGTAGTTGCAGGATGGCTGGACAGCCTCAGATCATTTATCATCTTCAACAACACTAAACCTAGATACATCCTTGTTTTGTAAACACACATTTTTACCTGTATAAATCTTTAAATGACTTTTCATGTGTGTAAACTAAGAGAAGCTTTTATCACGTGTTGCAGGCTCCTCCCCTGTCTGAGTTCTCATGTCAACAACTTTCCCCACATCTTTGGCAAGAAAATGGCTTCTCACCTGTGGCTCCTCATGTGGACATTCATATGACCACTTTGTCCAAACCTTTCTGACATATTTTGCAAGAATATGGCTTCTCACCAGTGTGACTCCTCATGTGGACTTTCAAGTCACCACTACGTAAAAAATCTTTCCCACATGTTTGGCAAGAATATGGCTTCTCACCAGTGTGAATTCTCATGTGGACTTTCAATACACCACTTCTCACAAAACGTTTCTGACATATTTTACAAGAATATGGCTTCTCACCTGTGTGAGTTCTAATATGGAATTTCAAATAGTCCATACATACAAAACATTCACCACATGTTTGGCAACAATATGGCTTCTCACCAGTGTGAGACCTCACATGGAGTTTCAAATGACTACTAGTTCCAAAACATTTACCACATGTTTGGCAAGAATATGGCTTCTCACCAGTGTGAATTCTCGTGTGAACTTTCAAATGACCACTTTTCACAAAACGTTTCTGACATATTTTGCATGGAAATGGCTTCTCACCAGTGTGTGTTCTCAGATGAATTTTCAATTTATACTTACACGCAAAAGTTTTTCCACAAGTGTCACACTTTAAAGACTTTTTACCTGTTTGAGTATTAGAGTTAATCTCTGATTTGGGAGAGTTGTCCACATTGTTACTGTGACTCCTGTTTTCATGAAAACTCTTCTGTGGGTTTGGTTCATTTCCTGTTGATCCTGAATCCAAATGTTTTCTTCTGTTCTGATCTTGGCTCTCAGCTACAGGAGAGTTGTGAGAGAGGAGCTGGTGCTCACCGTCTGGTTCTCTGTGGTCACTTTCCTCACAATGAGGAGTCAACATGAAGGTTTCAGTCTCCTGCTTCAGTACGAGCTGCTCTCCCTCCTGACTGGTGCACATTTCCTCCTGTTCCTCTTTAATCTGTGGAGGTTCTTGTTCCTCCTGGTGACAGAGCTGCTGGTCAGTGAGAACCTCCTCCTCCTTACAGACATGCTGCTGTGGGAGCTCTGGAGGAACAAAGAGGCACAAGACAGAGGTTACAACTGTGAGGTTAAAATAAAGACAATTTAGTTTCAGATTTGACAATAACTGTGAAAGATAAGGAACAATACTAACGGCTTCTACATTTTCGCACCAAATCTTTTTTTAAGAGGATTTAATATTTTCATTGAATCATTTATGTGCTTTGAAACTTTTTGAAGTCCATTTTATTCATAAGAGCAACAAAATAAAGTAACATGCAGTGTTTTCTCCATCCAGACTACAAACACAGCAAACACAGAGAAACAAGTCCAATGTCAGGGTCAACTTTTTATCTTCATCATCAGTCAGTCTCTGCTGTTAATCATGACGTTTCAACGTCTTTTATATCATCAAATATCTAATTAAAACCAAACTTTATGGAAAAATTAACATTCATCTGTGTGATAAGACCGACCTTAAAGGACAGAAACCTTTCAACAGTGGAATAAGAGAACAGAAATCGTACATTCCTTTATTTACGATGCTACGTTGAGTTAACATTGTCACAAAAGACAGAAAAATATACGTTGATGATCATAGTTTTAATGAAACCAGACCACATGATTTTGAAGCTGTAATTTTAGGGTAAATTGTTGGATAATGTTGATTCCGGGGGTAAGTTATAAAGACCTCCCTCATTGCTGCCATGTTTGTATGCAGCTGTGTCAACGTTCAGAACACATGGTAGTTTGTGGGCAGTGATGAATACACAGTTTAAAATAGACATATCTATTTTCATGGGTAAAAATGATATAAATGAGCCTTTAGACTGATGGTGCTCATAATTACCCTCATTATTCAATCCATCAAATTAGGAACATCAGTCTAACGAACCAGCATTGAAAGAAATATTCTAGTTATTAAAATACAAGTTTATTTATGTGGCAAATGTCATAAAGCAGCATAGAACATCTACTACATGAGTTTGTATCACCTCTGCAGACTGAAATAATACAAATTATATCAATTTGATGTATGAAAAAAAATACAGTGAATTAAAGGACATGTTCGAGAAAAGACCATAGTTGCAGGATGGCTGGACAGCCTCAGATCATTTATCATCTTCACCAACACTAAACCTATATAAATCCTTCTTTTGTAAACACACATTTTTACCTGTATAAATCTTTAAATTACTTTTCATGTGTGTAAACTAATAGAAGCTTTTATCACGTGTTACAGGCTCCTCCCCTGTCTGAGTTCTCATGTGAACATTCAATGCATCACAATGTGAAAAACTGTCCCCACATCTTTGGCAAGAAAATTGCTTCTCACCTGTGACGCCTCATGTGGAAATTCAAATGACCACTTTGTGTATACCTTTTCTGACATATTTTGCAAGAATATGGCTTCTCACCTGTGTGAATTCTCATGTGGACTTTCAACTTACTACTAGTTACAAAACATTTACCACATGTTTGGCAACAATATGGCTTCTCACCTGTGTGAGTTCTCAGGTGGATTTTCAATTCATACTTACACGCAAAAGCTTTTCCACAAGTGTCACATTTGAAAGACTTTTTACCTGTTTGAGTATTAGAGTTAATCTCTGATATGGGAGAGTTGTCCACATTGTTACCGTGACTCCTGTTTTCATGAAAACTCTTCTGTGGGTTTGGTTCTTCATTTCCTGTTGATCCTGAATCCAAATGTTTTCTTCTGTTCTGATCTTGGCTCTCAGCTACAGGAGAGTTGTGAGAGAGGAGCTGGTGCTCACCGTCTGGTTCTCTGTGGTCACTTTCCTCACAATGAGGAGTCAACATGCAGGTTTCAGTCTCCTGCTTCAGTACGAGCTGCTCTCCCTCCTGACTGGTGCACATTTCCTCCTGTTCCTCTTTAATCTGTGGAGGTTCTTGTTCCTCTTGGTCCAGACTGGAGTTCCTCTCCTGGAGACAGAGCTGCTGGTCAGTGAGAACCTCCTCCTCCTCACAGACATGCTGCTGTGGGAGCTCTGGAGGAAGAAAGAGACACAAGACAGAGGTTACAACTGTGATGTTAAAATAAAGACAATTTAGTTTCAGATTTGACAATAACTGTGAAAGATAAGTAACAATACTAACTGCTTCTACATTTTAGCACCAAATCTTTTTGTAAGAGGATTTCATATTTTCATTGAATCATTTATGTGCTTTGAAACTTTTTCAAGTCCATTTTATTTATGAGAGCAACAAAATAAAGTAACACGCTGTGTTTTCTCCATCCAGACCACAAACACAGCAAACACAGAGACACAAGTCCAATGTCAGCCACACTCTGGTTGTACTGACCGATCCTGTGTAGCTTTATTTCAGGTTTCAAAACGGTGTCCAGCAGTCTGCGCTGACGAGCGACCTCTTCTTCGTACTGGCATGGTTTTTTCAAAGACTGTGAATATCTCTTCAGCAGCAGCTGTTAGTCGCTCGCTGATAAACTCTCTCAAATACTGAGCCGAAGACATCACTGCTCCGTCCACTACTTGAATATTTACCAGAGACACGACCACACTACCGTCTTCCAGCTAACTGCTAACATGCACCTAGCTAACGCTGCTAGTGCTGTCTGTAAACTTCCGGTGGGTGTCACACTGCGAAGGTCCGACAGAGACAGGTTCAACTTTTTATCTTCATAGCTCAAATGTTTATAGCGCCCCCTCCGACAGATGTGGGAATCTGCCTCTGTACATTCACACCAATGTTGGAGTTTACAATAAGTTTCTATTAGTTGTAATACAGAGTTAAATCATAGTGACATAGACCAGTCATCAAACTGTACATGTTTATTCATGTCAGTATCACAGACTGTAAATAAAGTTGGATGACAGAACTCCTCTCCTCCACTTTTACACAAATGGAGGTAAAATATGTCGGATACAATTGATGCCATTTTGGTCTTTTGACGTTATTTGGAGTCAGAGTCTGCGCAGTAGTGATCGTGGTGTGGAGCTTCAGTGTTGAGATCCTGCTGATCAGCTCTGCTGCCAAAACATAAACTCAACCAATCACCAGTCAGTCTCTGCTGTCAATGATGACGTTTCAACATCTTTTATATCATCAAATATCAAATTAAAACAAAACTTTATGGAAAAATGAACATTCATCTGGTTGATAAGAGCGGCCTAAAATGACAGAAACCTTTCAACAGTGAGAAAGAGAAGAGAAATCGTACATTCCTTTATTTACGATGCTATGTTGAGTTAACATTGTCACAAAAGACAGAAAAATATACGTTGATGATCATAGTTTTAATGAAACCAGACCAAAGACAAAAATATTCAAATGTATCAGGAGCAGTAACAACTTGACAATGACCCACCACTTTCCAATGGCTCCTAACTTTGGGAAACGGTATGTTGTAAGCTGCTGTAAGAAACTCACCAAACCTCATCTTGATATTCCTCCCTAGATATCTGAGATGGCCGCTGGTTTTTAATGACTTCAGTCCTTTGAAATGATCGACAGCACGATTCCTGAAATTTAACCCACTGATAATCCTGAGTTCTGCATTTCTTTTGAAGATCGTAACTTCTCACTAAAGTTAAACAGTGAAAGAACAAGTGGTCAGGACATGGAGTGGGAAGGAAAAGGCACCATTCTCTTTTTACAAGTCAGTGTCTATTACAATGATTTTGAAGCTGTAAAGTTATAAAGACCTCCTTCATTGCTGCCATGTTTGTATGTAGCTGTGTCAACGTTCAGAACACATGGTAGTTTGTGGGCAGTGATGAATACACATCTTAAAATAGACATATCTATTTTCATTGGTAAAAATGATATAAATGAGCCTTTAGACTGATGGTGCTCATAATTACCCTCATTATTCAATCCATCAAATTAGGAACATCAGTCTGACGAACCAGCATTGAAAGAAATATTCTAGTTATTAAAATACAAGTTTATTTATGTGGCAAATTTCACAAAGCAGCATAGAACATCTACTACATGAGTTTGTATCACCTCTGCAGACTGAAATAATACAAATTGTATCAATTTGATGTAAGAAAAAAATACAGTGAATTAAAGGACATGTTTGTGAAAAGACCGTAGTTGCAGGATGGCTGGACAGCCTCAGATCATTTATCATCTTCAACAACACTAAACCTAGATACATCCTCGTTTTGTAAACACACATTTTTACCTGTATAAATCTTTAAATGACTTTTTGTGTGTGTAAACTAAGAGAAGCTTTTATCACGTGTTGCAGGCTCCTCCCCTGTCTGAGTTCTCATGTCAACAACTTTCCCCACATCTTTGGCAAGAAAATGGCTTCTCACCTGTGGCTCCTCATGTGGACATTCATATGACCACTTTGTCCAAACCTCTTCTGACATATTTTGCAAGAATATGGCTTCTCACCAGTGTGACTCCTCATGTGGACTTTCAAGTCACCACTACGTAAAAAATCTTTCCCACATGTTTGGCAAGAATATGGCTTCTCACCAGTGTGAATTCTCATGTGGACTTTCAATACACCACTTCTCACAAAACGTTTCTGACATATTTTACAAGAATATGGCTTCTCACCTGTGTGAGTTCTAATATGGAATTTCAAATAGTCCATACATACAAAACATTCACCACATGTTTGGCAACAATATGGTTTCTCACCAGTGTGAGACCTCACATGGACTTTCAAATTACTACTAGTTACAAAACATTTACCACATGTTTGGCAACAATATGGCTTCTCACCAGTGTGAATTCTCTTGTGGACTCTCAAGTCCTCACTACGTCCAAACCTTTCCCCACACGTTTGGCAAGAATATGGCTTCTCACCAGTGTGAATTCTCGTATGAACTTTCAAATGACCACTTTTCACAAAACGTTTCTGACATATTTTGCATGGAAATGGCTTCTCACCAGTGTGTGTTCTCAGATGAATTTTCAATTTATACTTACACGCAAAAGTTTTTCCACAAGTGTCACATTTGAAAGACTTTTTACCTGTTTGAGTATTAGAGTTAATCTCTGATTTGGGAGAGTTGTCCACATTGTTACTGTGACTCCTGTTTTCATGAAAACTCTTCTGTGGGTTTGGTTCTTCATTTCCTGTTGATCCTGAATCCAAAAGTTTTCTTCTGTTCTGATCTTGACTCTCAGCTACAGGAGAGTTGTGAGAGAGGAGCTGGTGCTCACCGTCTGGTTCTCTGTGGTCACTTTCCTCACAATGAGGAGTCAACATGAAGGTTTCAGTCTCCTGCTTCAGTACGAGCTGCTCTCCCTCCTGACTGGTGCACATTTCCTCCTGTTCCTCTTTAATCTGTGGAGGTTCTTGTTCCTCTTGGTCCAGACTGGAGTTCCTCTCCTGGTGACAGAGCTGCTGGTCAGTGAGAACCTCCTCCTCCTTACAGACATGCTGCTGTGGGAGCTCTGGAGGAACAAAGAGGCACAAGACAGAGGTTAAAACTGTGATGTTAAAATAAAGACAATTTAGTTTCAGATTTGACAATAACTGTGAAAGATAAGTAACAATACTAACTGCTTCTACATTTTAGCACCAAATCTTTTTGTAAGAGGATTTAATATTTTCATTGAATCATTTATGTGCTTTGAAACTTTTTGAAGTCCATTTTATTCATGAGAGCAACAAAATAAAGTAGCATGCAGTGTTTTCTCCATCCAGACTACAAACACAGCAAACACAGAGAAACAAGTCCAATGTCAGGGTCAACTTTTTATCTTCATCATCAGTCAGTCTCTGCTGTTAATCATGACGTTTCAACGTCTTTTATATCATCAAATATCTAATTAAAACCAAACTTTATGGGAAAATTAACATTCATCTGTGTGATAAGAACGGCCTAAAAGGACAGAAACCTTTCAACAGTGGAATAAGAGAACAGAAATCGTACATTCCTTTATTTACGATGCTACGTTGAGTTAACATTGTCACAAAAGACAGAAAAATATACGTTGATGATCATAGTTTTAATGAAACCAGACCACATGATTTTGAAGCTGTAATTTTAGGGTAAATTGTTGGATAATGTTGATTCCGGGGGTAAGTTATAAAGACCTCCTTCATTGCTGCCATGTTTGTATGTAGCTGTGTCAACGTTCAGAACACATGGTAGTTTGTGGGCAGCGATGAATAAACAGCTTAAAATACACATATCTATTTTCATTGGTAAGAATGATATAAATGAGCCTTTAGACTGATGGTGCTCATAATTACCCTCATTATTCAATCCATCAAATTAGGAACATCAGTCTGACGAACCAGCATTGAAAGAAATATTCTAGTTATTAAAATACAAGTTTATTTATGTGGCAAATGTCATAAAGCAGCATAGAACATCTACTACATGAGTTTGTATCACCTCTGCAGACTGAAATAATACAAATTATATCAATTTGATGTAAGAAAAAAAATACAGTGAATTAAAGGACATGTTTGTGAAAAGAAAGTAGTTGCAGGATGGCTGGACAGCCTCAGATCATTTATCATCTTCACCAACACTAAACCTAGATACATCCTTGTTTTGTAAACACACATTTTTACCTGTATAAATCTTTAAATGACTTTTCATGTGTGTAAACTAAGAGAAGCTTTTATCACATGTTGCAGGCTCCTCCCCTGTCTGAGTTCTCATGTCAACAACTTTCCCCACATCTTTGGCAAGAAAATGGCTTCTCACCTGTGGCTCCTCACGTGGACATTCATATGACCACTTTGTCCAAACTTTTTCTGACATATTTTGCAAGAATATGGCTTCTCACCAGTGTGACTCCTCATGTGGACTTTCAAGTCACCACTTCTTACAAAATGTTTCTGACATATTTTACAAGAATATGGCTTCTCACCAGTGTGACTCCTCATGTGGACTGTCAAATCACCACTTCTTACAAAACGTTTCTGACATATTTTACAAGAAAATGGCTTCTCACCTGTGTGAATTCTCATATGGAGTTTCAAATCACCACTTCTTACAAAACATTTACCACATGTTTGGCAACAATCTGGCTTCTCACCTGTGTGAGTTCTCAGGTGGATTTTCAATTCATCACTACGTCCAAATCTTTTCCTGCATATTTTGCATAAATGAGGTTTTTCACCCGTGTGTATTCTCAGATGAATCGTCAAATTATACTTATAAACAAAAGTTTTTCCACAAGTGTCACATTTGAAAGACTTTTTACCTGTTTGAGTATTAGAGTTAATCTCTGACATGGGAGAGTTGTCCACATTGTTACCGTGACTCCTGTTTTCATGAAAACTCTTCTGTGGGTTTGGTTCTTCATTTCCTGTTGATCCTGAATCCAAATGTTTTCTTCTGTTCTGATCTTGGCTCTCAGCTACAGGAGAGTTGTGAGAGAGGAGCTGGTGCTCACCGTCTGGTTCTCTGTGGTCACTTTCCTCACCATGAGGAGTCAACATGCAGGTTTCAGTCTCCTGCTTCAGTACGAGCTGCTCTCCCTCCTGACTGGTGCACATTTCCTCCTGTTCCTCTTTAATCTGTGGAGGTTCTTGTTCCTCTTGGTCCAGACTGGAGTTCCTCTCCTGGTGACAGAGCTGCTGGTCAGTGAGAACCTCCTCCTCCTTACAGACATGCTGCTGTGGGAGCTCTGGAGGAACAAAGAGGCACAAGACAGAGGTTAAAACTGTGATGTTAAAATAAAGACAATTTAGTTTCAGATTTGACAATAACTGTGAAAGATAAGTAACAAAACTAACTGCTTCTACATTTTAGCACCAAATCTTTTTGTCAGAGGATTTAATATTTTCATTGAATCATTTATGTGCTTTGAAACTTTTTAAAGTCCATTTTATTTATGAGAGCAACAAAATAAAGTAACAAGCAGTGTTTTCTCCATCCAGACTACAAACACAGCAAACACAGAGAAACAAGTCCAATGTCAGCCACACTCTGGTTGTACTGACCGATCCTGTGTAGCTTTATTTCAGGTTTCAAAACGGTGTCCAGCAGTCTGCGCTGACGAGCGACCTCTTCTTCGTACTGGACGATGGTTTTTTCAAAGACTGTGAATATCTCTTCAGCAGCAGCTGTTAGTCGCTCGCTGATAAACTCTCTCAAATACTGAGCCGAAGACATCACTGCTCCGTCCACTACTTGAATATTTACCAGAGACACGACCACACTACCGTCTTCCAGCTAACTGCTAACATGCACCTAGCTAACGCTGCTGGTGCTGTCTTTGTTTACTTCCGGTGCCCCCCCACAGTAGCCTGTATCTGCGAGCTGTTTGGGGTTAGTGCATTCCCAGACCCTAGATGGCTCAAGATGAAGTGAACGAGCTGGAAAAAAATTGCCACTGTTTCCATCTTTCCTGAATCTGTTTATGTGTGTTTATGTCGTTGAAGCTTGACTTCTAGGCAGGAGAGACTTCAGGGAAAGTCCCTTCAGCCAAAAGACATTCAGCTCGATGTGGCCTCTCCATCTTCAGGGTCTTGTTCACGATGGAGTAGTATTATTCTCCGGTCCACCTTAACTTCATGGGAGCAAATGTGCTAATGTGCAAATAAGCTTTTTTAGTTCATTTGCCAAAAATATTGACGATGATATGTAAATCCCTCTGAATTCTGCAGGTGAAATATGAAGCTCAGATCAACATGCAGACTGGAAACAGAGGGAAACATCCGATGAGTGCATTTCACATAAGCTCAGTTCAGTGGACAAATTATAAATTGCATTTTTACACAGGCGCCTGGACTGGAGCAACTGGTAATTCCTGAAATGTCAAACATCATTTCTTGTTATTTCTTTATTTGGTATGTAATGTAGGGCAAACTAAGAATAGGGGCCCATAGCTCAGTTTGGCCCACGCAGGGCCTCTGGTGGCTGTGATCTGGGAGAATCGGTATTTAAATTAGTCCCCTGTTTCAGTTTTTTGTGATTAATCTGTCTGTGGCAGTTTTTAAGGATGTTTCAATATATCAAGTGAAATAATTAAAAGACAGAAGAGGAAAATATGGTTAAATGGTTTGTTTGGCCTAAAAATAAATCATTAAACAAACTACGTTCAAATTGCAATCTATCTTAATTCATTAAAGTGATCAGACAGTGAAGGTCAATCAGTGTCAGCTTTCTACTGGTATCACGGTGCCAAGAATATACAGAGCAACGCAGAGCATCACTTAACATTCCCCGTGAAGAGCTGCACTGTCCAGCAGCCTAACAACCAGAGGAAACAAACAGAGCTGCTAGGATTCAGGATTCATCACATTTCCAAAATAAAGGCACCTGCCATCACAAATGAGGTGTAAGGTGTATGAAAAATTATTTACACTGTAACAATACAGGAATTTATCCCATCATGTTTATATCATGTCACCCGTGTGTGTGTGTGTGTGTGTGTGTGTGTGTGTGTGTGTGTGTGTGTGTGTGTGTGTGTGTGTGGGTGTGTGTGGGGACCAATTCTTCTCCTGCTGAATGATGTCATTGTGGGGGCGGGGTTATGGAGGGAGGATGTGAGCTTCGGCCACTCCCATCTTCATCTTCATCATCTCCATCATCCTCCTCTTCTGAGGTGTGTCTGCTCCGCTCGGCTGCAGACAGACAGACAGACAGACAGACAGACAGACAGACGTCCCGCAGACACACGACTGGATATTGAACCCTTCACCTGCAGCGGATCCGGTGAATGTTCACGGAACATGGCGTCAAAATGTCCTAAATGCGACAAGACGGTGTATTTCGGTGAGTGAAGCAGAGACATCGTGACTGTGTGTGTGTGTGACTGTGTGTGTGTGTGTGCTGTGTGTGTGTGTGTGTGTGTGTGTGTGTGTTCAGCATTTCTCATGAAAAGACTGATAGACTTATATAGTGTGTGTCCAGTGAGAAATCAGATTTATTATACCACAGTTACAGATGATCTACATACAAGCCACCGATCAGAGGTTTCTTTTATTGTTTTTCTTTGATAAATATCAATGAAAATCGATATTGAAAGGGACTGTTGTTGGTGGAACTCTACTGAGAAACCTTCAAATGTCTTTTAGACCAATTCATATTCTGACCAATTAGCAGATTTGATGATAATGAAATAGTTGCAGCCATAACACATAAGTGACTTACACTGCTAACAGGAATATTATTGTACACAACAGTGCTGAATACCACACACACAGCAGGAGTCTGGATGTTACAGTCATGTCACACCAGATATACCCAAATCTAATAACCTCTTTATTGTCTTGAGTCTGTTCTGTATCTGCCCTTCGTCCTTATCTCCTCCAGGACGCGAGTTTGTTTTATTCTCCTAAAATTAATGGGGAACAAATCTGACTATCGATGCTGAGCAGGCGTCAGTGGGTTGAATCTAAATATAGATTGGATTCATAGTCTGTTTATTAAAAAGATGGTTTATGTCATTTTAGGTATATCACACCAATAAATAACAAGTGTTCTTAGGTCTGAGATCCAGGTCAATTAGGTCCATTTCCCAATTTAAATGTTATTATTAGGATTTTTTTCTTTCACTTCCAACACATTGGGTTTTTCAAATTTTCTGTTGATTTCTCGGAATGATTCATGGATCTTGATTTAAAAAAATCTGGCATGTTTAGGTGACTGATATTTATGAGTTTGCTCAATTAAATAAAAACGTGTTTCAATTGATTTGAAATGGGATTTCATGAACTCTGCTGTGTCCTTTGAGTTGTGGTTGAAATGCTTCTAATGATTTTTAAGCTCAGAACTTTTATCTACTCTGGAATTTCAAGCTTTGTTTTTGCGCAGATGTCGATCAACAAACTGCAGAGTCAGATATCATTGTTTAAAAAATGACAGCGATTGAATGTGATTTGTTCTGGAGATTCTTACAATTCCAAAGCTTATGGAAAGATAACCAAACATATGTGTGTATGTGCTTCTTACACGTCCTCCTCCGTCGACGCCAAGGTGATATCACTCTGACAGGCGGCCCAGTCAGTGAGTCTAAACAGGAAGTGTCATGTCATATCTGCAGGGATATTTTGGGAGGAGGACAAACAGATAAATCACTGTAGACGAGTCGAGTAGTTTTCTGCAAAGGCTGCTCCTGCACAAAAATGTCTGGGGTCAGAAAAGTGGAACGGGTTTGGACTTATTAAAATATTCGTCGTCCAACTTTTCTGGCAGTTAATATGTCCTGGTCGGTCTGGTCTACAGAGGTAACGCTTTAACATTTCGATGTGGTTTGATGAACACGTCCTGAGTTTTGTCTCGTCTCTTTGTTCCACAGCGGAAAAAGTGTCGTCTCTCGGGAAAGACTGGCACAAGTTCTGCTTGAAATGTGAACGCTGCAGCAAGACGTTGAATCCAGGAGGCCACGCTGAGGTGAAAGGAGCTGACCTCGTTAAAACTAAAGCTTTTAACTTTCCTTGACTTTCAGCAGCCACTGATGAAATAGATCATTACAGAAGGGGAAAGGATCAACCTGATGAAATAGATGAAACTATAAAAACTACTTGATGTTTTAAATACACACTGTTACCTCAGCAGGGAGTCGTGGGTGTCATGGTGGTCAAACTTGCACAGTTACTCCACTGACTTTCTTACCACACCTCAGAAACGACAGAATATTAATCACACATGTCTGATCTCAAAGAGACCACATGTTCTATGTTGAGGTTACACTCACTCTTCTTTGGCAGATGTGTTCACGTCGAGTATATTTGGACTATTTGTGTCCAAATGTCTTTACAGCTTCATGTCCACATTTGAGAGCTTTTTGGTGGTAATGGCCGTCGCCAGTGATGCACTGTCAACAAAAAACCTGATTTCCTCAGAAGAATTTACACGTCATTGTCCTGCCTCCTGCTGAAATTGGTGTGAAAGAGAAAATAACAGAGAGAACAAGTCTGTGATTTTTTTATCTGTGTTGGAATAGTGCAACACTGGTTGGTTGCTCTGCTCACTCTCCTCTCTCTCTTCTATTTTACAGCATGACGGGAAGCCTTTTTGCCACAAGCCCTGCTACGCTGCCCTCTTTGGGCCAAAAGGTGCAAGTTCTTCTTGTCTAGAAGTCAGCGTAATCCGTTCTGATTAATTCCAGGGTCATAAATGCATCGTTTGCATGTGTTTCAGGCGTGAACATCGGGGGAGCTGGTTCCTACGTGTACGACGCTCCTGTCAATGAAGCCCCTGTGGCTGTTTCCATGGAAACAGATGCTAAACCGGAGGAGGAGAAAAAAGCCCCCGCACGGGGACCAGTGAAGGGTGAGAAGTAAAAAATAGAAAAAGCCATCTTCAGTTAGGAAGAGAAATTCAGAGTTCTAGAGTAGAATCATCTCTGGAGGTTTAGATCGGGTCCCTGGAGTTGATGAATTATTACTGTGACGTACTGGGAAGTAAGTTGTAGGGACGACAATCCAGAGGATGAATTCAGAGAGGAAGAAAACCCTCAGATTGGAGCCATGGTGGTGATGGTGATTAGTCAGAGTGATCATTTAAAGATGTGTGTGTTCGAGGAGAAAAGTTTGGACAAGATACAAGATTGTACGTGCAAAAAAACTGCACACAAGCTGACACTCCCAAGTTGTAAATCTGCAGATCAGAAAAATAACTTGTAGCTCTAATCTTCCCACAGCAAATAATCTGTTACTACAATTCTGTTACTTTTCTAGCTGCAAGCTTCTCATCTTTCTCCGGAGGTCCCAACATCTGCCCCAGGTGTAACAAGACGGTGTATTTCGGTGAGCACATCGCATCTTTTCATTTGCACGTATCTAATTCAACGAGTTGCTTTAGTGACTGTCTCCATGGTCGCGTGTGTGTGTGCAGCCGAGAAGGTGTCGTCTCTTGGGAAGAACTGGCACCGGCCCTGTCTGCGCTGTGACCGATGCAGTAAGACTCTGTCTGCCGGCAGCCACGCAGAGGTGAGACACGGGACAAGTCTTTTATTGTGCGATCTTATTTTGCTGTTTTCAATTGATAAAAACTATGGAATTGTTGTCTTCCTGTTACAGCACGATGGACAGCCGTACTGCCACAAACCGTGCTACGCTGTGCTGTTTGGACCCAAAGGTGAGAAGTGAGAGACGATGGGCAGCAGAGTGGGCTGGTCAAATTATCTTGATCGCCCCCTGGTGGCTTGCTGCACTATTGGTCAAAAACCCTGCCCCCTCCATGTTCGCAGATGGGACGTGTTAAAGTATACGTCAAATGAAACCGGTCATTTTCCTCCTGTCACACTAATGTATGTTCACGTGTACATTTTTCGAACAATTTTGGTTTGAATTAGTTGTTTGATGATATAAAAATGGGATGAGATGTCACTGACAGCTAAGACTTGCTTGCGATTGGTCGAGCGTGTTTATCACGTCTGACGCTCGGTCTGTTCACACTAAAGTGGACATTTTGAACAGATGAACTTTTTTCTCTGCGTTTGAGCTTCTTTGCTTTCTAACTGACTAAAAGGGAGATTTTTGCAAAACGCCATCCATTTTCAAAAACTCACGTTTCTGTGTATCAGTTTGCACGTGACACGATGACATCACAGTTTACTTAATTGTTTTCTCTCCCTCTCTCTCTCTCAGGTGTAAACACTGGAGGTGTCGGCAGCTACATCTATGACGAGCCCGAAGCTGAAGCTCAGCCTTGAGCTCTGACGCAGCACCACTTCCAGGACGTCTCTTTAATTTGCCTTCAAGTGTCATGGTGACAAATGACATGTACTGTACTCACAGGGGTGGATATTTAGACATTTTTGTTGTATTTATACATTGTTTATATATATATTTTTTGTACTGAAACGAACCTTTAATATATCCTCCCTGGTGTGAGTTTCAGATTTGCCTTTCAGTTCCTTGGTTCTCTTTGCCAAATACTTATCAGCGTGTTACGTATAGTAGATTGTTTTTTGTTTCTCTCATGATTAATAGTTTTTCAAACTTTTGTGCACTTGAAACTCGAAATTATTAAAAACAAAGTACCAGCCAAACAATTTACTGTCAGTGTTGATCCTGGCTCTAAAGTGAAGGTGTAGCCGTAGTGAAGATACACAGAGACGTGAGTTTTACTGAATGTTATGAAGGTGAGTTTGTGAACAAAAAAAATGTCTGCAGTAAAACTTTGTCTTACCAAATGTTTGCGTCTGTTTGTTTGTTAGTTGGTCCTTGGTGGAGGGGTGTTTCCTAATGAGTGTCATTCTAGTTTAAAATCAGTCTCACAGATGAGTAATAAAGTCTGTATATAAATAAAGTTTGAATGTAGACTAGAAGCTGATGTGGTCTGACAGCAGGTATGATGAGAAACCAACCAGGCTACATTGACCTTCTATTTTAGCCCAGAAACAAAAATGCATTGTTGGGCTGAAATGAGCAGATCCCATAATAATGACATCCGGTAATGTCCTCACCTGATCATTCACATTCCTGCCCTGTTACAGAATGTCTATGTTATCGTGTCTGTTCCTGTTGATCCTGTTCCACCTTAAAAAGGTGCAGCCAACGAGAAAGGTGAAAACGTCACTGACTGGATGAAGTTGGAAACACCTTATTACTCATCACCTCTTTACTGGAAACAGTAAGATGAGATGTGTCAAGCTGCACAGAATAAAACCAGATGTCAGGAGAACATCTTACAAAATAATGGTGTAGAAGGTGACAAACACACTGTGGTGAAAATATACTAAATAAGTAAACAAACAGTGAAGCTGTATATTATGTACATGCATTTATATTTTTTATTCTCTTGTCTACCTCATTCTGACCTGCTGCTGTAACAACTGAATATCCCCAGCGTGTGGATCAATACATTTTTATCTTATCTTGAATAATATGAATAAATAAGAACACATTCAAATACAGTAATCACGCAAATCGAAATATTACTACTTTATGTTGTAGATCCACCACAATGTATATGTTATGAACCACCCCAAATTACTACAGTGCCAGTGTAAATGTTAAATGTCTTATTTATTTTCTTCATCAGATTTTGCAGAAGAAAGATAAAGCTACCCAGCGGAATATATATATATTTCAAAACACATTTACAAGGTACTACTAATTAAAGTTTTACTATTTATTCAAAAACGTTTAAGGCAAACAATAGGAAACAGTCAAAAGGCAAGGCAATCATCAATCATATTTTATTTGTATAGCCCATAGTCACAAATCACAATTTGTCTCATAGGGCTTGTCCAGCTAAAACTATTAATCACTAATCACGTATTGATTGACAGAACACGTATTGTCTATTTGGATTATTCTGATTTAAGATTTCTGATGAATCTGTGCTTTCACGTGTCAATAAGCAGTCTAATTTTGAAAGCGATAACCGGAAGTTGACTCTGCCGGTTATAACCGGAAGTTGACTCTGTCGGTTATAACCGGAAGTGAAGCCTCTCTATCGTTTAGCTTTTGTGCTGCTTCTGCTCTCAGTGGCTCGTTTCTCGTGCGCGGAATCAGACGTGCGTCGATATTTTAGACAGAATTGCAGAAATCATTCACACGTAACTTTACACTGGATAAAGAATCGTTTCCGCTTTGATAAGAACGTGTATTGTTCGCGCAGCTAGCCGTTAGCTTGTGTTAGCTAGCCGCAGCAGGAGTTCCTTCGCCTGTTTTATGTTGCCGCCGCCTCACGGACATGTTGGACGGATCTCCGGCTCTCTGCGATGAGGCGAACATCGGAAACGTGGAAAACAACAACCCGGGCAAGTTGATCTCCGGCTGCGATGGGGTGAACGCGGGGAGCCGAGCGAGGCAGGCGCTGCTGAAGAAGGGAGGGAGGAAGCTGCACCACCCGCAGAAGCAGCCGAGGAACAGCCCGAGCATCCTCCTGTCGGACCGCAACAACAACAACACCGTGACGGCTTCACCCGCCAACCGAGCCGCGGCGCCGCCCGAGTCCCCGGCACCGAGCCCCCAGCAGCTCCGACCGGGGAAGGAGGTGAGACCCCGGGGGGGAGACCCCTGCACCCTGCGCTGTCCGGCATTAAGGCTGTTACCAGCTAGTTACTGTGTTCATGAGTCAAACTGAAACCTAACCTGAACGATACTCATCTACTATCATCTCGTAGAAGTACTCTCAGCCTTTCATAAGCACTGAAACACAAAGTAAACATGTTACAATAATCCCGATTTAATCCATATGAGTTTGAATATGTTTGTATTTTAACTAAAAGCGGTTTTCTCTCGTAGTTTTGAACTCCACAGTAAAGTACTGCACTTTATAAGCTCTATATCCTTATCTGTAAAGCAACCGCAGTTTCAAAATAATTAAGTAATACGTTTCATAAAACACAAATACTCAAAGTACAGGTACTTCAGATTTGACTGACTCCTGAGAGTCCTCTGAATACTCGTCGACAACAGCTCTGATTATGGGTTAACCTGTTAAGTCATATTTTAACTATCACACTTTCATGTAATGAATACTCATCAGTTTTCATTAGTACTTTATGACAGTGACATAGCACTGTCATAAGGCCCTGGTAGATTACAGGTATTTCCTTTATAAAACTGCAGTGATCTTTTTTCACTATATTACCCACAAAAACATTCCCTGAATGACTTAAAAAACGATTCAGAAGCTGGAATAATGTTTTGCTTGTATATTTGTCTCATTTAAAGATATTTAACTCAGTCCACTTAATAAAATGTCCATGTTTTCTAGGGTTAGGGTTAGAATCTTGATTAAATCTTGTGTTGCGCCTGAGGCAGTTTGAGGTGACGCAGTTACTAATTCTTGTGTTGAAGAAAGTAGTCATCTGACGAGCAAGCTCCACTTCCTCTTCCTGCAGCTGACAGGCTCGCCTGCAGCTGCAGGTTGTGCAACACTCACAACAACAGGTGTCAGGACTGTTTTGTGGTGAAGGAAGTGGATGAAACGTTGTCTCACGGCGACAGGGTTATTGATTTGTTGAAGTTTGCACCTCAACAAGCTCCCTGAAAAACATTTGTAATGGTTATTTAAACAAATTCAAGTGGAACTTGTAGAAAAGATCTTTTAATAGAGTATTATCTACTATATCTATTAAGTGTCTCTATGTTGAAATAGGTCAGGTAAAGAAGAAAAGATGTTTGTGAAAAAAAGACAGACGTGTGTTTAAGGTTTGCCTCAGAACCAATTTATCTGTTTGTGTTTTCTGATATGAAAACTTTTTACAGAATAAACAATGCAGAAAAATAAGCATTTAGGTTCTAAATTTTAATAAAATGGTTTATTTCTTAATTCCATCTCTATATATTTATATTTATATTTATAATAAAATTTGTGGTTAAACTGTCAAATATGAATCCTCAATTACATTTGATTTGACAACATTAGGATTGCTGATTATTGTCCTCTTTTACACTCCAGTTTGTCTATGAATTCACTTTTCCACATACCAAGGCCCACAATTATTTGACATTTTGCCTTTAAAGAAAAGTCCAAACAGGTTAATCATCCACTTATTGTTTCAGCTCTGCTGCTAAGCTAACAATGTCCTGACTCTAGCTCTGTACTTCACGCATTGCCATAAGCTTGGTAATGAATGTTGTCTTATGTTGCAGTTGGATGTGTATTCATTTAAAAGGTGTAATATATTTGTCAATGTTCTGTTGTTTCTGCTGCCCCCAAGTGGCCAAATAATCTGTTGTTGTATATTTGAGGCATGCTTTGTTTCCGACTTCAAATATGAACTTTTACACTCAACATGATAACTATTCAATTTTTGAAGTTAAATATTGTGATATATTTGTCATATTGTTTGATTATTCACCTTGCGTTTCTTTTTTTTTGCAGCTGCTGAAATCCAAAGGTGGTCGAGTGGAGCGAGGGGCCGTTCAGCCCGGGGGCCAAACGGCCCGCAACCTTCCCCGACACGATCAAGTGGACCAAAATGTGAACACCCGGAGCCAGAAGCCCAAGCAGGACCAAACACCCGGTGCTTCTCGTGCCACAAAGAAGAGAGATCACAGCACTCCCAACAAGCCATCCTCTCTTCACCTGCCTCCGTCGGGAGAGCAGAAGAAACCTCTCCACTCCTCCAACAACGTGAAGATGGTGAGTGCACTGCCCACTGAACCTGCCCCCGAATACCTCAAAGATGGCGAGAAAGTCTACGCTGGAGCGAAGTTCAGCGAGCCGCCCTCGCCCAGTGTCTTACCCAAACCGCCCAGTCACTGGTTCGGAGAAAACGAGCCTCAACACAGCAACCAAAGCCGAGAACAGATGGCTGTGCAATTAAAGTCGCTGCTCAAGGTTCAAGATTCACCATGACCACGGTCTGGATTTTTAAATTGGAGCAAACATGTCCGATACCTGATTAACAACGAACGCCAACAATTGAAAAAATATAATCCAGTAAATATAATTTGCCCGTTAACACACTGCAATACAACTTAGGGAGTTTTTTTTATCAACTTTAATGCAATTTCCCATCAGCCAACACGCTGCTGGCATTTGTGAACATTTTGAAGACGTGTTGTTCCTGGAGATTTGACGTGCTGTGTATGTCGGGAGTTTATTCCCAGTTTTCTGCCTTTTTGTTTGCGGAGGAAAGAGAAAGTAACGTGTTTTCGAGGTTGATTTTTGGAGCGGACTTGAAAAAGCAGAGGAAGTTTCAGGTCGTCTCCAGCAGCAACACGATCAGCGCGTGACGCAAAATGATGATGGCACTTTGTTAATGAACACTTTGGATGAGGCAGCCTTGTCTTGATTGATGTTTTAGAGAGCTTGTGTAAATGTACATAATATATTTGTGTATATTTTTCCTTGTTATTTTAATGGAGATTCTAGTTTTGTTACTGAGGGGGGGGGTTTTCCAACAAACAAAAAAAGAAACGTTCCCTGCAAACTGAGGCACTTTGTGACGGCTCCGTCAGTGTGAGGCACAGTGGACGTAAGAAGGACTTTTCTTACTGATTTGCACTGTAAAAACAGAAAATGGGGAAGGCCGGGGGAACCCAAGTTTGATGTTCCACAACTCGACCAGCCACTTTGATGAATTCACCAGCCAGCGAGGAGCACAGGAGAGGACTTCCAGCTTCTGGTTGCTTTCTTTTTTTAATATGGCACGGATAGTGGATAAATCAAAAAGAAGCCACGGTCTGAATTTGACCAGCTGTTGGCTGAAGTTCTTCCCCTTCCCTGAACTGAACACGAGTCCAGCTGCTGGAGAAGCCTTACGTCGAATCAGGGAATGTGAATCTGACAAGGCTGCGGGAGCCTGAGTGAACTGAAGAGAAAAGTCTCACACCCACCCGCTGCAGAAAACCCCGATCAAGCAACCAGAACGACTTCTCTTTAACTTTATTGCACTGATCTAGAGTACGTCCACATCAATCCGGCTAAATCTAAAACATTTTCTCCTCTGCATGTCCACATTAATCTGGAGTTTTTATACCTTACAAAACCAGTTTAAGTAGGTGAATCATGAAAGGCTTACAAACGCTATATTCCATGTAGCAGTATATCAGCGGTAAATAACTTACTAATTGGCGTCTTTATTGGAGCTGAAATGGTTTGTCCGTTAACAGAAAAAATAATGTGCAACTACTTTTAAAGGAGACATTATTCTACATCAGGATAATGAGGAAGTATTGCCTGTTCTGTTGATTTTCCTTTTACCACAGACTTTGGGCTTTTTTATCTTTGCAGAACTTTTACATTCACAGAAAACCTAAACAATACAAGAGGATCAAAAGACGGAAAAAGTATCATATGTCTGCTTTGATAATTCATTGTTGTCAGAGTCATTGTCCCAGCGAGGATTGACTGCTTTCATATAATCAAAACTGAAATCTTTGGAGTTTGGAAGGTTTGAGAGATCAATAATGAGAATATTGAAAAAAAATTAGCCTCGGTTATGATCATAAAATACTGATTTGATGAGCCCAGCAGCTTCGCAGCTCGGGAATGAGGAGGTATTAATGACCTGTGAGTAACATGAACAGGAAGTGATGTCAACTCACGACTATGAAAAGAGCTTTTGTCAGATAAAAAGACAAAGACTAGTGCTCAGGTGTTAATTGTGGATGGAGAACTTTATGAAAATGACGAGAGAACCCAACAATGCTGCATTTTTATATGCAAACTGTTTCAATGATAACACGGCTTCGTGTGGACGTACTTACTTTGTACATGTTTTTTTTAACGGGGAATTGTTTTCACAAGCTTCATCTCATGTTCATTTTCATTTCCTTGAGATACATTCATGTTTACCAGGAGAGCGGTGTGTGTTTAATTTGTCACACGACCCTCCACGGTGTACCACATGTATTTCTTTTCCTAACAGAAAGTGTTTCTGTGGATGCAGGCAGCTGCTGGGTTTTTTTCTTGACCTCTGTGATGTCACGTAAATGGACATAATTGTATTAATGTTGCAAAAACAGCCATTTTTATTGCAGTGTTTTAATGTTGTTTCATTCCAGTTGTAAAACAAATATGTTCAACAACTCACCTCCATCTCACATATTAGGACAAAAAGTTTTTATATCTATTAAGAAAAAACTCTTATCATTCACATGATATCTAAATTATATTAAAAATATTGAACACCCCTACAACACTGTCTGCTTTGTGTTTACTGAACGGTCACTGACGTCTTTCTGTATTCTGCTACAGCCGTAGAAAACAACTGATTGTTATAATAGAATAATAATTAGAAGTGTTTACATCAAATTATAACAGTTAATTATTATTATTTTAGAGAACTGTGACAACTGTGGAGATGCAAACGGATCACATTTTTTACTTTCTATCCACTCCACTTTTCCACTCAAAACCGTCATGATAAAGGTTCAGTGTGTGGAATTTAGTGACATCTAGTGGTGAAGCTGCATGTTGCACCTACACCTCCCTTTCCAAACATGAGAGAACCTGTGGGAGTCTTCAGTTGTCATAAAAACTCAAAAGGTGTTTAGTTTGTCCAGTCTGGGCTACTGTAAAAAACATGGCTAGTAATATTTTATATTCAATATCTGCCAATAGATCCTTTCACCTAAATCTTTCACACTGGACCTTTAATTTACAACCACTGGATTTGTGTAGAAAATGCAGACGACTATTATCAAATAATTGTCGGAAAGTTCTAATGATCATTTCTCCATAACGAGTCCAATTGTCTTATAAAAAGTAAGAGGTTTTATTTTGGAAAACTGCTCCTCGCCCCGGAAGTGCTTGTCCGTTGACCCCGTCTGACCCAGAGTGGGTTTCCGGTGTGTGTGATGTTGGAGGAGTTGTGA
The DNA here is from genome assembly GCF_022539355.2 of Hippoglossus stenolepis. Lineage (NCBI taxonomy): Eukaryota > Metazoa > Chordata > Actinopteri > Pleuronectiformes > Pleuronectidae > Hippoglossus > Hippoglossus stenolepis. The sequence goes on from NC_061502.1 coordinate 19,445,364, forward strand.
ATCAGCTGCTTGAATTCGTCTCCGCTGAGGAAACCACCGCATCTGCGTGTTTCTAACGTGTTTCTTCGTCTGAACTCTGGAGTGAATGAAGCTGTTCGGTGAGTTTTACCCTGAAAACAGAGAAGAAACATCCGGTTTGTTCGCTAACGTCGGTTCAGGTGTCAAATGTCCGCGGCTGTAAACAACGCGGCTCCGCCAGCTTCCTGCTGTTTCCACATCATACTGGTTACCCTTTCACAGAACCAGTCTCACCAGCGCCTCTGAGGAAAAGTGGAACTCAACGTGGCTGTGAATTTATATCGTTAATGCTCTATTGTTAGCAGTTAGCATTTAGCATCAGCTAGCTGCGTGCCTCCTGTGTTCCAGTTTAAGTGGGGATCATGGCAACTGGGGATGTGTTGTCTTGAATCCAGATGTTGTCGGTCGGTTGCAGATTTGTGATTTTCACAACGTGTGTGACGCGTTGCGATCTCCTGAAGGTGTCGATGAAATACGATCTCATGACGCCACCGAGCCGCTGAGATGTTCGCTGCTTCACCTGGATGAAGCAGGTTCTACTCATCAGCTGTAGAACACCTGATGGGCTTTAAGGAAACGCCCATGTTACCTGGTGATCGTCCCAACACAGAACAAACCTGCAGACTCAATAACAGGCTTCACGAACTGATGCTCGTGGTTCAGAGGAGACACAGCGAGTTATGAAGAACACACACACACACACGTGGCCAGCTCCACGCACAGTGCTGTCGTTTGTTGCTGTTGATCATTACAATGCAAACACACCAAACACGTGTCGTATGAAAACATCCCTCACACCAACGAGGTGGAAGCACGTGCGGTGTCTTTGTGAGTAAAGTTGGTGAACGTGCTTTTATTGGACGTGTTGAGCTTCACGTGTCCTCCTCCGTTTTTATTTTCTATTATTTTGCAGTGAATGAATTTCATCATTCACTATTTCAGGTATTCCCCAATTAACTTGTTATTGATCATCACAAATCCTTATTTTAATTTTTCCATTGTTACTTTTTGAATAATAATCATATTTGTATCTCTACCCTTCTAATTCACAACATGATGAGGATGAGGAAGAGGAGGAGGCAATTCTTGGTCTTGATTCTGAGTCTGAAACCTCCGATGCTGAGGACCTAGACTTTGTTCCACAGGATCCAGCTGGAGTTGTGGGTGTGTCACTTTTGACCCATGTTGTGCATTAGAAAGGGGTTTGCATAGCTTGTGTATCAAAGTTAAAGTGTAGAAGAGCATTTCCTCTTCTACACTGAACATGGTATTGCCATCATAAGGAGACTTATCCTGTGAGTAACCTGCTGTAGATGAACAGGAGGACGCATGAAGCTTAACACGTCCAATAAAAGCACGTTCACCAACGACAGCTTCAGCGTGTCTCCGCACTTCAGACACAGGCGCTTTGTGAAAATGAAAAAATCTGCGCCCCAGTCTGCGACCGACCGACAACATCTGGAATAAAGACTACACATCACCAGTTGCCATGATCCCCAGTTAAACTGGAACATGTTGGTGATGTTTGTTTACGTGTCAGCCCATCGGAACAAACTCCACATGTTCGATGCTGATACGATGTCACGACCATTCAAATTGTGGTCGTCAACATTCATGTTTAAATGTAAGGACCCTAAGAAAGTGCACGTTTAGTCTTTTACGCCATTAAATTTCAATTTGGGAAACAAAACATCCGCCACTGCTGTTTGTGTCCTTTATATATAACTGTACCAGATAACATCTGGAACACAGATGGTACACATGTGAAGAAAATCACCAGATCACTGTTTGGTTTCTCTCTGTTGTTTCCTCCAGATGTTTTTCATTGAAATATAAACTAAATACATACAAAACACACACAGTGAGCACACACAAGTGGAAAAAGACAATATAAATGTTGTCAAGCACGTGGAAGAAGGATATATAACAGGCAGTGATAAATATAAGATAAGAAAATCCTATGTTAGTCCCACAACGAATCATTAACTGTGCTGATTGTACAGTTTATAAGAATGTGAGTAAGAACCCCAACATTTCAAAAAGTTAAGAGCAAATACTTAAGAGGTTCAGTGTGTATTCAGCTAATTCCTTCAATAATTAATAAAAACACACTTATGAATGCAAACCTCTGCACACTGGACCTTCAAGAGGGGGGACATGAGTCAAAATATAAATGTGCATATGTCCTTATAAAACGTCTTTACTTTGCTTTAGGTGATGTAAAAAATTATTTCATTTCTTTTATAAGCTTATATTGAATATGATATTTTCCTGCGTCAGATGTGACTGTGGCACCCGTCGACCATGAGTAACAGTCACCCCCTGCGACCACTTGCCTCTGTGTCGGAGATCGACCACATCCACCTGCTGTCGGAGCAGCTGGGCGCCCTGGTGCTCGGCGAGGAGTACAGCGATGTTACCTTCATCGTGGAGGAGAAGCGCTTCCCGGCGCACCGGGTCATCCTGGCAGCTCGGTGTCACTACTTCAGGTAACCGTGATCGTCTCAACTGTCCAGTCTTGTCTGTAACGTTACTTTCCTCAGTCCTACAGATCCCTGGGTAAGCTCACTTTTAACAGTTGTAATAATTGCACCCCGCCCTCTTGCCAACAGTTAATCACAGGGTTTTGTTCTTCTCTTTATTCAAGAGCGTGGTCTTTCAGTTCGAGAGCAGGACTCATTGACTTCATGTTCCAATATTGTAATATCTTCACTCAAAACGCTTTGCTCGCGCCCAATAGCCCCAGCTTGTGCTTAGATTTGCTCCTCTTGTGCCCAAACGCTGCGCTTGCACTCAGATATATTGTTGCTTGGACAGATTTCCTGTGCTCCTGCTTAAGTTCTACTCGCACTCGCGCTGCTTCTGTGCACACGTGAAACGTCTGCTCTTGTCATCAATAGAATTAAGAATCAGTCAAGTATTAACAAAGAGTCCTAGCTGTTACAAAAATAATTTGCAAGCTGTGATATCTGATCAAGGCATGATTGCTTTACTACCCCGTGTAATGTACATATTAAGATGAAGAGACATTATTTCATGTTGTGATTGGATGTGTTGGCCCTGTGGACCTCCTGTATTTCATTGACTGTAATGTGCTTGTTCTGGCTCCTTCAGGGCCCTGCTGTATGGGGGGATGAAAGAGTCCCAGCCCCAGGCGGAGGTGTGTCTGGAGGAGACACGGGCCGAAGCCTTCTCAATGCTGCTAAACTACCTGTACACAGGACGGGCCAGCCTCAGCTCCGCTCGAGAAGAGGTGGTGCTGGACTTCCTGGGCTTGGCTCACCGCTACGGCCTGCAGCCGCTGGAGGACTCCACCTCTGAGTTCCTCCGCACCGTCCTGCACACCAACAACGTCTGCCTGGTGTTTGACGTAGCCAGTCTCTACTCTCTGAGCGCACTCAGTGCAGCCTGCTGTGCCTACATGGACAGACATGCACCTGAAGTGTTGAGCTCTGATGGTTTCCTCATGCTCTCTAAGGTATGAAGTGGCAGGATCATGGAAGAGCACACAAAGAGCCACAATCAGTATTGCATCTGGTTCATTGTCATATTAGGATGACCTTAATTATTTCTCCATTTATGATGATGTATTTATTGGAATTTTAGAATAAACTGGGCAGTAAATATCTTCCATACCTTTGGTGTAACGTAAACCTGAGAAGCAGTGGCCTCTAGTGGCAGGTGAGAGATGTGTGCATGACAGAACAGCATAGGTCACATCCCTTAAATGTTGGAGTGTTTGTAACCTCGGGACTTTAGGCCACAGCATGTGTCAGTGCACAGAGCTTGAGCAAAGCTAATGACACACAACACGTCTCTGATAAAGATGTTTTTACGATGCGATCATCTGCTAAAAAATAATAACGTCATTATTATTTACAAATTTATCATCTGGTTCTGAATCTTCTTAATTGTTATTTTCATCGTTGTTTTCGTCAATGAATCTCTGCTGTGATCTTCTTCGGTATCGCTCCCCTAGCTTAGATCGTCTGAAACGCTACTTTACGTTTCCCATAATACATTTCACCTTTCCTGCAAGTATTTCATTCACATGTCTTGAAAATGATGACATCATATAAAACTTGCTTTAAAGGTATATACACGGATATGTTGCATCAGGTCTAAAGGGCTGATTACAATGTGTGTGTTGACAGATGGCTCTTCTGACTGTGGTCAGCCGAGACTCATTCGCTGCCAGCGAGAAGGAGATCTTCCTGGCCTTGAGTCGCTGGAGTCGGCACCACGGGGAGGGAGCTGACTCGCATGAGGTGATGTCGGCGGTGCGGCTGCCACTCATGACCCTGACGGAGATGCTGAACGTGGTGCGACCGTCCGGCCTTCTGAGCCCAGACAACCTGCTGGATGCCATTAAGACCCGCTCTGAGAGCCGCAACATGGACCTCAACTATCGGGGAATGCTTAGTCAGTGCCCTTCATCCTCCGCCTGCTTACAGTTACTACCACTGCTGTGGATCAGATCAAACATTGAATGCAAAATGTAATCGTGTTTACTTCTTTGCTTTTGGTACAGTACCAGAGGAGAACATCGCCACCATGAAGTACGGAGCTCAGGTGGTGAAAGGGGAGCTGAAGTCAGCGCTGCTGGACGGAGACACCCAGAACTACGACCTCGACCATGGCTTCTCCAGACATCCTATTGAGGAGGACGGCAGGGCGGGGATCCAGGTCAAACTGGGACAATCGTTCATTATCAACCACATACGCCTCCTGCTGTGGGACAGAGATAGCCGGTAAGACGAGCTTGTCTCACTCTGCCAAAAAAAACTACCACAGTGGGATGTGAATTTTATCTTTGGACCCATGTATAATTCACATGGGTGTTGTTGTATAATAAAGTGCAGACACAACTTCATTTTATCAATGATATAAGCTTCTGTCCTGAGATCCGATCACAAGTGGATAGTTCTACGTTTTGTGAGTTAGTATGTTTTTTTGCTGTTGAATTAACCTCATTAAACTGACTTGATGCATAATGTCAAACTCAATGTGAGGCGCTTTGTGTTCCTATTGACGATTGAAGGTCGTACTCCTACTACATCGAGGTGTCAATGGATGAGCTGGACTGGGTGCGTGTTGTAGACCATTCCAAGGTCCTCTGCCGCTCCTGGCAGAATCTGTACTTCACGCCACAAGTTTGCAGGTAGAACAATGCTGAACACACACACACACACACACACACACACACACACACACACACACACACACACACACAAATATATAATGTGAGTGTGGACGGCAGTTTGGATGTAATTCACCTTTAATTTATTCACTAATTTCTTTATGTTTGTATAACAGAAATTTGTTTACAGCTTACCCATCAACCACGACCAGTGTGTTAAACCAAATAGGTTGTATCACTTTCCGTCTGATGTTTTTTCTTCTTGTGTCAGGTACGTTCGCATCGTGGGAACACACAACACGGTCAACAAGGTTTTCCACCTCGTGGCTTTTGAATGCATGTTCACCAACCACTCATTTACCCTGGAGGACGGACTTGTGGGTAAGTCTTCACTGCACCTGTAGTCTGCCCTGTTTTCAACAAGTGACTTCCTGCGACGCTGCAGTGTTGTTCTAGATTCGATCTGTGCTCTGGTAACGTGTAAAGATGCAAAACAACTCTTTGAACCTGTGCTTCATGTCTGCAGTGCCCAGCGAGAATGTGGCGACCATCGCGTCCTGTGCCAGTGTCATCGAGGGTGTGAGCCGTAGCAGAAATGCCTTGCTCAACGGCGACACGCGCAACTACGACTGGGACTCTGGATACACCTGCCATCAGCTGGGTTCTGGAGCCATCGTCATCCAGCTGGCTCAGCCCTTCTCCATCGGATCCTTAAGGTAGATCCGCCCACGTTGTCAGCTGGAGCGAGAAACTGTTTAACTTTACACAATTACACCAGAATCCTGGGAACAAACATTTATTGTGTAACATAGACGGATTGCACTGGTGGCAAACACAATTAAAATGTCACTCAGTAGAGCTCACACCTTCGCCGAGGCCCAACAGTCTCCTTATGAAACCACATTTAAATTCACTAGATCTTGGATCTGCACCATCTCACATTGATAAATACCTGATTTCCTTCATCAGGATTCCTCTGAGAATCAACACTACATTGGAAAAAGTCCTATCTCACGCTGTTGAAGAAAATGATAAAAAAGATTTTGGAATCCTCACCAAAATGTAATGAGTTCTTTCTTGGCCCATGTCCGATTCATCCATAACATTAAAATTTGGATATGAACAAGACCTTTTAATTTTAGCTGCTACAACTGAAAACTGTGACCAGGGTGAGATTAAATGCAGAGAGTGGTAGTATTTCTGTTCTATATTCCATTTACCCCAAATCACCACAATAACCACCAGCATCACACTGAACACTGGTACGTGTTGAGATGGCGAAGTAGAAAACCAGTCAGTAGATGTTATTAAAGCTCTGTCCTCTGTTCAGGCTGCTGCTTTGGGACTGTGACGAGCGCTCCTACAGTTACTACATCGAAGTCTCCACCAACCAGCAGCAGTGGACGAAGGTGTTGGACCGCACCAGGGTGGCGTGTCGGTGAGCCTCCTGTTTCCTCGTCTTATTACTTCCTTCATCAGGCTTTGATTCATTCCTGCTGTTTTCCATTTAGTCCATAACATTAAGAGACAGCAAATTTGTATTTAGAACTGTATGAGTTAATCACCAGCTTTACATGATAATAGTCTAAAAACATTTTGACAATGTTGTCTCTTCCAGATCATGGCAGACCTTGATGTTTGATAAGCAGCCTGCTTCCTTCATCCGTATTGTTGGGACTCATAATACTGCGAATGAGGTGAAAACACATTTTACTGTGGGTGTCAGGCTTCGGTCTATTTCTTGTTTTAATGCTACAGGAAACAAAACCCTACGTCGGAGCAGAATTTAACTTTGTGCTATGTTGAGCTGGTGATTTCTCCTGATTGTGTCTGACTGTGATCTCCCTGCAGGTGTTCCACTGTGTTCACTTTGAGTGTCCAGCCCAGCTCGACACAGAGGTCAAGGAAGGAAGTCCTGGCCTGAATTCGTCTGACTCTGACGCCGCCTCCCAGCATCCACGTCCCCAGCGACCTTCACGGTCACACAGCCTGCTGCCCTCCCAGCCCTCCTCCCCCTCATCGTCGTCCTCACAGTCCCATCTCTAAGAGCGCCCTCGCCACCTCGCTGGAGGGTGCCGAGAGGAAGGGAGACCTCAGAATGCCATTTTGCACAGCCTTCATCATCCAGACTGCACTGCTACAACGCCAATTAAGGCGATCGTCTCATTGTCATAACCTGTGGTCATAAGTGCAACATTAGACACTGGTATATCTGTAGCAGAAGCGTTTAGGGCTCCGGTCTTCCTCTTAGTTTTGAAACTGAAAGTTAGATATTACATCCACTGGCCCGTGCATTTTTGTGAAGGTACTTTTTTAGCTACTAGAACTCAAGTTTTCTCCCGTCAAAATCAACTGTAAACTTTACTTCTCCAAAGATGAGGCACACACTGAAATGTGGTTTTACTGTACCGCCAAAGAACAGTAAGACCAGGAGGGGAAGAGCGTTGTTATCAGAATTTTACGAGTTAGTATTTCCAAAAGAAATGGATTTTATCCTCAAACGAGCTATTTTTTTAAGGAACTGTCTTAAAATGACTCTACTCACTTTTCATACCATCAAGCTAACGGAGTAGACGTCAAGTATTTTTCAAACTGTGGAATTAAATCTTTGAAAGGTTTGCCAAAGCTGTGGAGCAAATGCTTTCTGTGGCATTTGTATGCAAATAGCACTTAATCCAATTATGCATTTGCATATTAAGTAATGGCTGTTTTAGTATTTGTGGACGGGCTTTCATACCTGAAACCAAAACTTGTGGTCCTCATCTGGTGTTTAGGTCTTTTTCATAGTTGAAATTCATACCTCAAGCAAAACCTCGCTAAAACTTCAAGTCTATTCAATTAAGTGTCTTAATGAAGCATTTTAAGCACTTGAGTGGCTTAGCACAAATGATTGGGGAAATCAATTAGGTCGATGAAAATTGGCACTGATCGGCTCGGACCAAATTATATCTATATGCACTAGAGCTGCCTGGAAGAAAGTTCATATACAGTAGATGCACGAGCAGCTGCCATTGGCACTTTACTTTACTCAAGTGTACAGAAATAAAGGTTGCAGCTTGGGTCCTCTGACTGAAGTACAGTTCTGGAGCGCTGGGTTTGGTATCTTTCTGTTTTATGTTAAGTTAATTTGAACACGTCCTCGCTCCTGGACGTGTCTGTTTATGTGTTTTTAAATTAAGCTATCAGTGCCGTGGTTTCCTTTGTGTCCTGATGTTGCACTTTTGAGTTGTCTCCTGTGTTTGAAACCTTTTTGTTTGATGTTAGATAATCTCAAATAGCTAACTACCGTGGGTGACACACTGATGTTTCTATAAACCTCCTTCAGTCGTCCCTATCTATGTTTTAGAAGAAGTTGAATGAAGTTTTCTTTAATACATAACCAGAGAAGTGAAATAGGACTTTGTTTAGGTTACACTCCCCCCTACCCCCCTTCCTCACTTTGTGTATAGTTTTACCTAATAAATATATTTGTTTTGACCATTGACGTGCGATTGCATTTCACTGCCTCTGGTTCAGCACATTGCCTGTTAGAAATGTGATCACGGAAACAGCTGACATAGTTTATGAATGTTCGTTGCTGTGCGGTGTCTGCTGAGTCACTGCTGTTAAAACAAAGCGGAGGTCTTTGATACGAGCAGCTCAGTGATCGATACCTTCGGTTCGGTGTCGGGAGCTTCTGTTACAGAGCAACAGGTTCATCATGCTGCAGGAAGCTCTTCAGGCTATTTTCATGTGTAATACTGCCCTCTGAAGTTTTTTGTCATGAAACATTTAAAAAAATTTGAAGCTCAGATTGTACTTTTGTCTCGTTTTTGTTCGCCCCAGATGTAGAAAGAGGAGAATTTTAAAATGAGAGCACTGATTTGACTCTCAGAATGGAAACAGTCTTGGAAGTCTGATATAACTAGAATGTCACCTGTGAAGTCAGACTCATTCCTCCTCATTGTGCTCAGTTTAAACGTTAGAAATGTATACAGAATAAATATATTAATATTTATAATTCTTCATTGTATTCTTGAAACTATTTAAAGATGGTTTCTCTTTTTTTCCATTTTAATGCATGAATTAGATATTAATGCACATTTATTATTATATTTATCATCTCATAATAACATACAGGATTTGAGGCATTTTGAAGTAGATCAAGTCTTTCAACTTTTTAGTTTTTATAAAGAGTGCGTTGCTTGGTGGTTTTATTTGCTTATTTCTCAAATATTCTATAGAAAATATGTTCAACTGTTCCAGGTTCCTTAAGGCAGAGCAACGTGGATCAACTTCAAACCCAAACCACGTCAATTCTCATTGCATGTTTCTGGCTTCTTCGTCTCGTGGTAAAATGTTGACATTTCTGCTTTGATGTCATTTATTTTTGCCCGTTTAGAGGTCTTTAAACTTTTTGTTTTTTATAAAAAGTTGTTGGGTCGGTTCTCTGTCTGTGGTTTTATTTACAATTCACAGAAAACTATGTGTCAGGTTCCTTTTAGACAGAACATGGATCAACATCAAAGCAAATCGTGTTTGTGGCTCATGGTTTCCTTGGTACAATATTGACATTAGTGCTTTGATGGACGCGTTTCCGGTGCACGGTTCCCGGAGCCCTCGACGTGTGAGCAGGGGTGGTCCTGGTGTGCTCGGAGGGGAAGGCCTTCCTCGATCTATTTATTTTCGCTCTTCTCTCCCCTCCCACGCATTTCACGTCGATGTGTGTGTTTCGTGAACGTGGTGCCGGACGCTGGCGGATCTCCCGGAGCCTTTAGGTGTCGACTCGAACCCCGGGACGCCCCCGTCGCTTCGCTCGCCCGTCGACACGTCCCGACGCCCAGCTGATCGCTTCTCCGGGACCCGTTCGATTCCTCCGCTTCCGACGCTCGGTTCCGCTCGACCGGAGGATTCCTGCGGTCCGCTCCGCCTCCGGCCCGTGGACCGTAAGACAAAGAGGACATTTATCCGTGTTTGTGGATCGTTGTCCCCCAGGGATCGACCAGGCCCCGGACTCATCCTCCAGCCTCGCGTTTCCTCATCGCTTCTTTCCTTGTGTCGGAGTCATGGGAGACACCAGCGAGCGAAGCAAGCCTCCGGGGCTCCCTCCGCGCTGCCCCTGCGGATTCTGGGGGTGAGTTTGAATCCCGATCCAATGTGGGTACGACCCGGATGGGACGAGGCTCAGCGGGTCTCACCCAGTCCGAACCCATTGTTGTTGTTCTGCTGTGCAGGCCGAGGGTGGGGGGTTGGGGAGTTAGCTAATAAATAAACCTGCTAGCTGGAGAACTAGCTCAACCTCCGCCTGCTTTCCAAACTAACGCACTTTCCACCGTTTAGCGGCTGGAGTTGTCTTTTCAAGCGGGGACGTCGTGTTTCGAGGTGGACTCGGGGACTCGGGACGTGACGGACCGACGCAGACATGATTTATTACAGCAGGTTCCGTTTTAAACCTGTTTTCTTTGCGGCGGAAGAGACGCGACTGTTAGCACGTTAGCTTGTGTGAACTTGCCCTCGAACAGAGCCGTGCTAACGAGCCACCGGGTTGTTTCAGGGGGTTTCACACCTTTTTGTACAGTCGCTCTGGATGTGGGTTAGAAACCGGATGTGATTCACTCCTGTGCTGGCACCGGAGAGAAGTGGCTACATGCAAACCCCGGATTCACCAGCGACGCTGAAACACGACTGTTTCTCCTTTACAGGCTCATAACAGCTGATAAAGCTCTGATAAGATCACTGCCACCTCATCACTGAGCAGCACCGACACTGTCTGTGACTCTCCAAGAGGACACACACACTCACAGGAATACAAAACGTCCAAGACGAGAAGCAAATGAACACAATGCCATTTGAATTTAAAGATGACAAATGGCTTAAAACAAAATCTAGAATTAAAGACATCAGATAAAATATTTAAAATAACGGCCTGAAAAGTAAAAGCCGTTCTGTTGAACTACGTTTTTATGGCAGTGAGGTTTCAAACTGCCGACAATTTCTACAGTTAGCTGGAAAGTCCCTCAGGGCTCTGTGTTGTGCCCAAAACGTTTTATTATATATGTTAATTAAACTAATGAGGTATCCATTACACTTCCTTCTATTTGCAGATATTTTCACTGGAATGAGACTAAATTTATGGTTTTGGGTGAATTTAAAAGAGGGATGAACAATTTTCAAATGGTTCTCGGCAGAGTTAATATAATATAGGCACTCTGAGGACCAGTAATACCAGTTACAAACTGCTTCACATAGAGGACAGATATAAACTGGGAATGCAAATGTTTAAAGACAAGAAGCAAATGAACACACTGTCATTTAAAAGTGCGTTAGTCATTGTAATGTGGTGATGAGCTCCCATTGTGTGAAATACAACCTGAAGGATAACAGCAGTCCTGTTCTGAGGTATGAACTGTCAGTTGACTACCAACCCCCTCCCCCAAGATCCAGCCCCCAGTTGCCTTCATTTGTTGGTGTCCACTAGGCAAACTGGGACCAGTAACCCACCTGTCAATGTCAGGTGACACAAATGGCAGCAGCGTTGTGTGTTTACAGCCCTGTGCTCAGAATAACACCTGGCCGGGGGGGCTGCTTTCTGCCTGTCCCACACAGGCTCCTCGCACATGTCACTGAAACTCAAGGCCTCTTAATAAGATCTTGAGCACGGTTAGGGACGGCGTGTTGAAGGATTCAGCATCGCGGCTCTTTGCTTCCCCTTCCGCTGGCAGCACCAGTGACGCACATCTTCTAATACAGGGTTTTTGTTTCACACTTATTGGCTCATGTCAACGTTAAAAAGACTCTGTTAAGATCAAGTGTACTCAAATCTGCTGAGAGTAGGAAGGTTTTAATACCAAAGACGATACCAGGTGATTTGATTTACTGGTTTCTCCTCTTTAAGAGAAGCTGTTTCTCATCAGTGAATCACCTGGATGAAATGGTAACCTGAGGAATGAGAACTAGAACGACACTTGGTAGAGTTCACACCTCCCTCAAGGCCTCAGTCCCCGTATCAGACCACATTTAAATCCACTAGATCCTGATTTTTATTTGAATCTCCACCAAAGTGCACACACGTATAAATATCAATCCCCGAAACGTGTCTGATTCCTTTCATCAAGATCCATGAATTATACTCGGAGAAATCCAACAAATGCTCTTCTACCTTTTTTATCTGAATTTCTTGCCGATAGTCTGGTCGAACTCTGAAAACGTAAATCACCATTTTAATAATTTCATTGAGTTTCATCACCAGTCTTGCCTTTCATTGGTCAGGTATGGAGTTAGCAGTTTATTAGGATCAGCTGCACAGTCTGAGAAACCAAACCGTCCTGTTTTTAAATGCAGTCTTTGACTCGGTTGATTCAACTTTTTCAATTCTTGAAGCTGTGGTTAGTGTTGATGTGACGCCACCTTTACATTTATGAATGTGGTGGAAACACATTTTCCAAATCTGTATCTGCAGTTGTATAATTATAGCAGAAATAAGACAATGGCAGACTTGTGTCGGCACCAACTTCCAGTCATTTGTTTCTGTGCTGCCTGTCATTTAGAGTTATTGATGTATCTTGGTGACTCACAGGTGTAGTGACTGTAACGGGTAAAAAACAACACCTCCTTGGTGAAGGTGAAACATTCTGTGCAGGCTTGTCCTGCTGCATTAGTCACATAGCTCCTGTAGGAACAATGACATGAATACCCTACGGACTTCCAGCGTCTATTGACTATTGACAGGACTCGCAGCTGATAGAAACGAGCCAGCCCAACGTATTGTGGTGGTGTGAACGTTAAAGAGAGATCCAGAAGCTGAGGGAAAGACGTGGCATACCTGCAGGAAAGGTACTGCCGACCACCAAGAAGAGCAGGAGCGCATGTCCAGAGTACTTTGTGTTTGAGGATAAAAGGAGACAAATTCTGCTCATATTCAGGATCATGATTTTAATCACTGTTCTTACCTGAAAAGGTTTTCATGCTGTAATGTTCAGAAAACGCATCGCTTTCCTCAGACCGTCCAATGCTGCTGCTGCTCCTCTTTTCAGCCTCTGTCTCAAACAGATCCCCATTTATTTGTTATGGGCTGAAACCTTTATTTTACAGAATTAATAATGCTGAAAATGTGCATTTATGTCAAAATTTGACATAAAAGTGTATTTCTTAATTTAAGTTTTATATATTGGGTTGTATTTGTGATTTTGTCTTAAATTTGTATCGGTGAAAGTCCTCGGTTGAGGTTAATCACAAATATATTCTGTCCTCTTTCCTCAGGTCCAGTAAAACCATGAACATGTGCTCCAAATGTTTTGCTGGTAAGTGCCAACACATAATAGTTTTTTAATCCGAGCAATGTGACAAATCACTGAAGTATAAATAGATATTCATTTATACATTTGTCACATTTTGTCCTTCATACCAGGGACGCAGCGAAAAGCTGATCTCAGGTAGTGATGCTAACAAAGCTAGCAAGTCTTAACAAAAAATGTTTCCACCTTTTTGAATTATTTTGGTTGGTTATTAAAGTAGAAAGGAACATGCTTGTGTAAGAGAAAATGCCATTTTATTAAAAACCTTGACTTGCTTTTGAGAGATCAGTTAAAGGGGACATAGCATGCAAATTCCACTTTGTTAGTGCTTCTACAGGTTAATGTGGTATCTGGCATGTCTACCAACCCAAAACTCTGGGAAAAACACTCGTGTTTGTTATAGTTCCTCTAAGTCAGAAACGTCATGCTTGAGCGACTGGTTGCGCTTCCTGGGTATTGTGTCGTAACAAGGAACTGAAGTCTCCTACATGGTCTTGGCCCCCCCCCGTCCCCCACACCGTCCCCCACACTCGTTACTTCGGGTTTACCGGAGGCAGCGAGAGCGCAGCGCCGTTCCCAGCAGCGCGGCTGTTCACAGACGAGCATTTCTCCGCTGGTCAGCTCGCGATTCACTCATGTGGCATTTGTCTGATCGTTGGGACTGGAGGCTGCAGCAGCTGCTCGGGGCGACCGCCGCTCTCCCGTGCGTGAGCTGGAATTTGTGTCAGCGCCACACAGCAGCAGTGTGGAGGACTTCCGCAGTGTTCAGCGCTACTGTAACCCCGCCCCATTCACGGGTACAACAACAAGCGGAGAAAGCAGAATCGCGGGCTGACCTTATATATACAGTCTATGGGGCTGACCAGCGAAAATGCTCGGTGAACAGCCAGGCGGCTGCGCGCTGGACAGCGCTGCGCTGCCTCGCGTCTTCCACACTGCCAGCTGTGTGAAGACTTCAGTGTTCAGCTCTACTGTCGCGGTTACAGTAGTTCCGCGTCGTATTCCAGTAGTTCGGGTTACAGTAGTTCCGCGGTACGGCCGAAGTGCGCTGCGAGCAGCGCAGCGCGTTCTCAGCACGCAGCCGCCTGGCTGTTCACAGACGAGCATTTCTCCGCTGGTCAGCCCCATAGACTGTACATAAAGGTCAGCCGCGATTCTGCTTTCTCCGCTTGTTGTTGTACCGAATGTCGGGTTCGGGAAATGATGGTCTTCATAGCCCCCCACCTCTCTTCTCTCTGTCTGTCTGCTTGTGCTTGTAGTGGATGGGCAGGGGGACATTTAATTATGTGATTGGGAAAATTAAAACCCAGGACAACAAGGGAATACAAAGTATGGGATGCATATTTGATAATTTATATCATATAAAATATGTAATTTATATCGTTTAAAATCATGGGGAGAGGGGGAGGGGGAGCTGGCTCATTAGCATTTAAAGGAACAGGCAGTCAAAACAGGTCACTCGGTGAGGCTGTTTATACAGGGTAAAGGTGCTGTTTTATATGACCTTGTGGTATTTTGACAAAGTATGTTACAGACATTTCATTAAGACCCCAAGGAACCATATCAACTTGTGGTAAAATGGGCATGCTATGTCCTTTAAGAGTTAGTATCTTCGGATACCACCCCAGTGAATCTCCTTCTGGTTACAGCTTTCAGCATTTTCTTCTGAAACTACTTGAAGTAGAGAATGTGTTTTTCTGCAGCGTGTCAGACAAAGAAAAAAGCCCAATTAAAGTTTGAAAATGTCCAAGCCAGCATTAAGTTTTCTCAGTGTCCTCTCCAGTCTGGTCTGGGAGGATGGGTGGAGGGTGCACTTCAGCCCTGTGGCGGCCATGGCAACCGGGGAGTACAGCAGACAGCGAGGACCTTAGGGCCGCAGCATCGAGTCTAGCATCGCAGACAGCTGTAACGCTCAGAATAGACACAATACGCTTGAGTACTGCGGCTGAGCAGAAGTGGGTTAGCCCACATGTGGAGGAGAAACCGAAATCTAGGCTGACCTCCCTCACCCTCCCCGGAGGGGGAGGAACAAAGACGGCATCCTCATGGATCAATAACGTCTGAGATCGTTATACATGTGATGGTGTCAGACTTTTACTAAATCAGAGTTAGCTGAGTGAACTTGTTATGTGTTTAATTCAGTTCAGAGCCGGGACTGTTTCTAAAACTTTATGCACAACTTTCTCTACAGTACAGATGTTTTTCGTTTTACCCTCAGCTCTCTGTTTCCTATAGACTGATTTTATTTTTCATCAAGATCCATAAATTATTCTCTTAGAAATCAAGTAAAATGTTGAAGAACATCCTCATTGACCATGTTAAAGAAAGTGACTTGAACCATATCACATCCTTCCAACAAGTTTTCGTGGAAATGCGTCGAGTGGTTTTTGTGTAATCCTGCTAACAGACAAACAAACGAATAGGAAACTCTGTCATTGACCTTCTGATTGGCTTGTCGGCCGTGTGTTGCCACTTCCTGTATTTGCCGGTTAATGTAGCGTCTTATGGTGATAACCCCCCCCCCCCGGATCCAGATCCACACCAGAAGTTAATTGGTCCCTTTCTTCCTTCCAAGTTTCATGTTAATCTGTCCAGTAGTTTTTTTTATTAACAGCCAGACAAACAAACTGATGAAAACATAACGTCCTTGGTGGAGGTGATAATGACTTCAGGTGCAAACAGTCAGAATATGTTGCTCTTCAGTTGAGATCTTTCATGACTTTGCTAAATCACTGTCTGCTGTGTGCATTGATTTTTATATTGTGTTGTTGTCGTGGGTGGTGTTATTATTCATATTGATCATCTCAAAGAGGCCAGTGCAAAGAAATTCAGTCTATCCTGGATTTAAAGTACCTTCCCAGTATGAAACGTGTTCAACACCTAATAAGTTAGATATTTTAGACCTAACTATTCCTAAAGGTCTTCACGTTTGTTGTGGTGTGACTCTCTGATCATTACTGTGTTGTCTTTATGATGAGCACTGCTGACGGCAGCAGAGGTAAAACAGAGGTTATCTATAAAAAGTGCTCCATCAACAAAAACATCTATACATTATTCACAGGACACCAGCTTTGCCTTCAGTTCCTGTCCTTGATCTAATCAACAGTTTCAGTTCTAAAGTAGAGAACGTTATTGACGCCGTTGTCCCACGAAGTTTAAAGTTGTCTCTACTTGAATAAAAGTTTGTCTTTTCAAGTTGACGTCCTGTCTTCTACGTGTGTTCTTCCCGTCTCTCATCCGTCTGTTATGGACTCATTCGGACATTCTCCTGAGTTCTTACTACGGGGCTGGCAGTAAAAACAACAGAGCAATTGTCTTGGACATCTGCGTTCTTACGTACAGCCCAATAAATCCCTCCTTAACTGATAAGTCATGAAATTACTGATAAAATCCAAAGAACTGTCTGTAACTATCTCGGGGAAATGCCCACGTCACCAGTGCCTCGGCATAAAACTTTTCTTGTCAACTTGGCACATTGTCAGACCCATAGATTATACAGCCTCAGCTCTAATAGTTCAATGCTTTCGGACCACGCCTTGTATGTTTCTCTCTAATCCCACTCTCTGTCCCTGACCACAGACATCCAGAAGAAGCCGCCAGGAGAGGACTGCACCTCCAAGCCTATCCAAAGCACTGGGAGTAGCCAATCAACCATTTTCAGTAGCGAGACGAGCAGTAGCAGTAGCCAGTCCCTATTGTCGTCGCCGCCCTCTAGCTCTGAGCAACCATCGGCCGAAGAGCCCTCGCCAACGTTTCCCAGCACGAGGGAAGGTGAGATCGGACGGATTTAATACTAACCTTAAACTTGCTTGATGTCCAATTCATGTAGTATTCTGTCATTTTATAGTATTTTTGGAAGTACGGTGTTGGAGTAAACGTTTTATTCTGTCTGACAAGTCTCTTAATTTACATCTGCAGGCGCGTCGTCCACAGAAACAGCCCAGGGCACACTCTGCACACCCACAAAACGTCCACGAGAATCAGGTACGGTCGGCCTCTTCTCCCTGCCGGTGCTTCTGTGTGACCTGTCCCACTTTGAGTGCTAACCATTACTCCTGTCGTGTTTTGCGCAGCCTCGGGCTCGGAGGGCGAGGCGACGCCAGAGAAGCGGCCTCGGACAGACGAGAAAGAGGGGAGCAGCGAGGAGGCCCGCGGGACGCCCAAGCAGAAGAACCGCCGGCGCTGCTATCGCTGCCAAACCAAACTAGAGCTGGTGCAGCAGGAACTGGGCTCCTGCCGCTGTGGTCAGTTACAACACTTCCTTGTCTCTCAGTCATGTGTCAGAATGACCCCAGAGGGTGCACACGCTTCATCCAGCACCACTTCCAGTGTAGTTTAACTCAAAATCTGAAACTACCACTGCTCGGTGGCAGGAACTGCATGTCAGCCCCTGGGTTTATTCTCACATTTAGGCTACATCCACACTAATGTGTTTTTGTTTTGAAACTAAAACGATCTCTGTCCACACAAGCATCTGAGCTCTGCATCAGTTATAATCTGTCTCAGTCTTTACCACACACTGGAGTATATCATGTGACCATTCACGTACATTTGGCAATGTGTGTGTCAGCGAAAACAGGAAGCAGATTGTCTACTCTGCAGTTGGTTGCTTGGTTACAGAAAACACTACACACAAGAAGAGTGTTGAAGAGTCTTTTCTTCTGAGTGATGACAAGGTGGAACTGTTACTGACAGTTGGTGTTAGCAACGTTTTGCATGTTGGTCCTGACCGATGAGAACCAATCGGCAAACAAATGTCGATGACTGCATCGTTTCCTGTCCAGACTTTGACACCGCCGCCGAGTTCTCAAACTTAAACAGGGTCCATGGAGATTCCCGATTTCTCTGTTTCAGGTCGTGTGGACGGCAGATGTACACGGAGCAGCAGTGATGTGTTTTAACATTAAAACGTAGTGTGGATGTAGCCTCACATAAGTGCCCTTATAAGTTTAACTTGTAAGGGCATAGTTATATCATGTGTATTGTTAAGGACCCAAGGAAGTACAGTGTTGGATTGTGGTGCAATTTGGACTCGTTCAATATTAACTAACTTTGAATAAACAGGTGGCTGCAGAGACTCATCAACATAGGTGATGATATCGTTCACGACAACTAATGATTTTCCACTTTGGGTTCTGTGTTCTGAGCCGATCATTAAATAAACAGGTGAACAGCTCTTTGTGCAGCAGCAGGTCTTTGCTTCAGGTTCTGTGGCCCGAGTCCAGCAGCAGCTCCTTATCACTGCAGGTCACTTTGACACTTTCTGAATTTTACAGTTTCTATATAATCCCTTTAAACGGATCAAACCCTAAACAAGCAAACCCAGGTTTTCATGATCCTGTTCATGTTTGTTTACATTTTTGTAAATTCTAAAAGTAAGAAAAGCCACAAACTTCCCACTATGGGGAAATGTACTAAACATGTATGTGGTAGCACAAACAAAATATGTGATTTTAAAAAACTGAATCATTAAAAAAAATAATTTGTCATTAAAATCTTAGTAACAAGTAGAGATTTCTGTCAGATTCAGATCTTTGCGTAGGATGGATGTAATATACTTTTAACACCTTTTCTGAGTCCCTGATGCACAGGTTTGCAGATGATTCGCTGAGCTGCACTTCATGATTACAACTTTTTTCAATTACCTAAAGTTTTTGTTGGTTTCTCTTTTTTAATTGGACGAGGGAAGTTTTGCAAATCGGTTGAAGAAGTGAGTAAAGACTTTGTTTCTGTCTCTTGTGTTGTTGGTGAGGTGAAACCACTGATGTAACGTTTCCTCCCATACGAAGCAGGAGCAGCAGAACACGAGTCTGCGTCACTGCCTCCCTCACCCCTTTGTGTCTGTTTCCCCCGCCAGGCTACGTATTCTGCATGCTCCACCGTCTACCTGAGCAGCACGACTGCCTGTTCGACCACCTGGGCCGCGGACGCGAGGAGGCCGTCCTCAAGATGGTGAAGCTGGACCGCAAGGTGGGCCGCTCGTGCCAACGCATCGGGGAGGAGTGCTCCTGATTGGTCACGCCGTGTCCAGCCATCCAGTGAAGAGATGAGGCGCTTACTAAGAGGAGGAGGAGGAGGTGGAGGGAGAGCGAGGAGGAATGACAAATGGGGTGATGGTGGGAGGGGGAGGGAGGGGGTGGGGAAGAAGAAGAAGAAGAGGAGGAGGAGGGAGCACGGTCGTAACATCCTGCATCTGACCCGACGATTCTGGATCTGAGCTTGACGGCGCCCTGTTGTCGACCCCGACTTCCCGCCCGGAGCGTCTGTGCGGACTCGGCTCCGGGCGAGGCAGCTCGGGGCCAACAGGGGGCCCCGGTGGCTGTTCTGCGGAGCCACGTTCAGTATCGCATGCTCACACACACACAGCCTTAACCCCACCCCCACCCCCGCCGTCTTCAGAGGGAGGACGCCGCAGAGACGGATCCAGTCAGTCGTACATCACGCACATGGTTTCCTCCTCTTGCTCACGCTCCTTTTTTCAGAACAGGAAGTTGCGGAAAACGAACTGTTGTAGCGTTCGGCTGAACTGATCCGTTTGGATTCTCATTCAACTGAGTTATTGTTTGTTGATTTTTATTTTTCCATTTCTTGGTCGCGGGTGCGGGGTCCGGCTCTATCCCACGACCAGTCCTCAGGTCGTCATCAAGGGGTTGGAGTATCAAACCTGTAACCCCACCTTCCTCTCTTGTTTCCTTTCCTTCTTCCACCAACATTTAGGTCCATGCACGGCATCACCAAACGTTTTGTGCTCATGCATGGTACCAGCAGTGTATTTGTGCAGGTTTGAGTGTGTCGTACGGTAAAGTGAGGCAGTGCAAGGATGCTGTCATGGTTTGATTTCTTTCTGTTTTTCATGTGGCCGTCATGGTGATTCGCTTGTTTTTACTTCTCAACCACGGTGTCGTGGAGGACAATACAGCCAATCCCTGCCTCTGCTCACATGGACTGTTGACAAAAAGAAAAAATACAAATAACTATTTAAAAAAATTCAAATAAAAACCACACTAATGGACAAGAGTAACTCAGATAAATCCTCTGTGTAGCAGATCCTCTTCTCCTCCTCCCCCTCTCCCCTTCTCAATTTACTGAGTGGTACTGTTGTTCTTGGTGCATTCGGGGGAACACGACTGAATTTTTGTATTCAAATGAAGAGTTCTTCTCCAAAACTTCATGTGTTCATTAAGAAAAATAATCTAAAGTTCATAATGGATGGTTTCACCAGAGTGCGAAAGAGAATACATAAAATAACTTACTACCCTTTGAATAGCTCTATAATTTATTTCTTATTTTGTGTTTTTTTTGTGAGTAGAATCAGGTGTCAGATCGGGGAACATAATCATAAAGTATGAGTCGATGAAATCGAAGAGAGACGGGTTTTTCACGCAGTTTCAATCGGTGATGTCATATTGATACGCAGCACGAGTGAACGTTTGTTTTAAAGCTGAGAAATTAACCAAACTCTGGTTATTGGGGAGATTTAACACCTGAAACCAAATTTTAAAAAATGACACCAGACAGATGTTGGTAAAATCTTGAAAATTTCGGTTAAGTAACCAAACTTCTATCGGTTCTCCTCAGTTCAATTCTGCTACTAATGAACCTGATGAAGTGCATGTTTTTGTTTTTATAATGTTTCTGTTGGACCCGGTCGGGGGGGTTGCACGTCTTGTTGACACCACAGCTTCAAACTGCAGCTGCTCTCCGGGTCTGATGATGCTGCAGAAATGAAACGTGAATTCTCAAATTGAGTTGTTTCTCCCTTTTCCTCAGATGTTTAGTTTTGCTCTGCTGGACTCTGTGCTGTGCATATTGTTCAAATACACCTTCCTTCCTTTTCCTCAAAGGGGCCGTTTCACCTCGATCAACCTTTTTCTGTTTGACTTTTTCAAAGCCGATATTTGCTTCTTCAGATTTTAATTTGGTTTTCATTGTAGGCATATTAAAAGCTATTACTTTGCAGGAAGTCCAATTTGATTATGTTGGATTGCTACTGTTTCTTTTTTAATTTGAAGAACTCAGAAACATGAAGCAGTAGATTTCCTCGAATGGCAGGAAAATTCAATTTACTTTCTTCTTTTGCAAAATAACTATGTAAACGTTGATGGAGGTGGACAGCCCTTATAACCAGACACCACTTAACTATGCTAATCCTCATGCACACGTTATCGTTTCTTCTCTCCCTCATCTCCTACCACGCCCCCTCCTCCCGTCTTCTCCAATGAGAACGCAGCGAAGGATAAAGGGAGTCAGGAGAAACTGGCTGGTTCTTATTTTGATATTTGACAAAACTTGTTCCTTTTTTTTTTTTGTTTGAGTGCTAATGAGAAATGGAAGAAATTGAGTATCTTTCTGTACCTTTTAAAGAAAATTATTTAACCTTATATCAGTTTGAGTTACTTAACACCCTATAGCATAGAGTGGCATATTTAGTTAAATGTATAAAAAAAAGCAAGACCATAATTCTGTCATATTTTCTCCTTTAATTTTATCGTGTTCCATTTTCTGCTGAGGAAAATAAACTGGATTAGAGGATGTGGTGTGTGTTGTCACGTGTGTTTTCTTTCCTCCATGTTTATATTTGTTTGAAAGTACAAATAAACCATGAGCGGGGCTCTAATATCTGTCACACAATTCAAACTCACGTTGGTCAGAACTAAACTAGAAACTTAGATTTTCCTGCAGTGATTTTTCATGAAAACACAACTTGAAGCTTATTTCTAGAAGCAAATGAGATTCAAACCGACAACACATCAATGCAAAGTGACCACATACACAATGGCTGCTTTCTTAATCAGCGTCTCACTCAGACTGGATATAGAAAAGGATCTAGAGTCCGAGATGACCTCTGGTTGTGGGGCCTCTTCCCTTCTGGTGCCCAGGGGGCCCATCGTCTCAATCTGTCCACGGCCATGGAGCAAATCCAATCTGCTGATGATGACCATGTAATTCGGCCGAAAGCTCCAGGGTAAAGCTAGTGAGTGGACATGTATATCAGCTGCTGTTGCTAAGGCGACAAGCGACACCTTGTGGCCAGAAGTATTAGGTTTTTTAGGTTGCCGCTGTATTGTTTGAGAATGCCTCGATGGAATTTCTTCAAACTTGGTACAAATGTTAACTTTGAATCTCAGATTAACTGATTAGATTTTGGTGGTCAACAGAACATTATATTAAATAGAAAAGAAGTTGCTGAAATCATCACGGTTAATATATATTATATATTTATACTTATATATAACCTGACTCTGCTAAATGTCTAAAACTTATTCAGCCCTAAAAATGTAATACAGCCTGTGAACCCCCCCTCACTGAGCTATTAATACAACGGGTGATGATACATTTATTTTCTTTAGCACCTTTCACAGAAATAAAACCCACAAAGTGCTTCACACTAAAAATAAGCTTGTATAATCAATAAAATACAAAAGCAATAAAAGGCAAACAAGGCAATAAAAGCGTTGAACTATAAAAACATGAGACTGGAGATAAAAGTTAAAGAAGGTGACAGAAATAGAAAACTCAGAATGCAAAAAAGAAACAAGGGGACTTGAACTCTTCATGTTAGAAATGAGTAAAACTTTGTTTGTTAAATGAGGAACAGGATTCTCTGCAGGTAGAAACCAGCTGATTGGCTTCCACCGCAACAGGCTGCTCATTGGTTTACTCTGACTGAACCGGCCAATCACCACGCAGGGCCCTGAGTAACAGGAACTCACCTGAAGAGAGGACTTCTCCTTCTTTGTCTCTTGTTCTTGTTCTTGTTCTCTTGTTCTCTTGTTCTCTTGTTCTTGTTCTTGTTCTCTTGTTCTTGTTCTTGTTCTTCTCTTGTTCTTGTTCTCCTCTTGTTCTTGTTCTACTTCTCTTGTTCTAACCCTCCTGAGCTGTTAGTTTGAAAAGACTTTGCTTGGAATGAAAAGGTGGATGAAGAAGAGCTGTCGGTAAGTTTGTTGACCACTGTGTTGTTTGGTTTGTGCCACTTCCTGTGTTGCTGTGGTGAAGTTTCTCTGTGGATCAGTCTTTACTTTGATCCTGTTGGTTTTCATTGGGTTTGGTCCTCAGGCCTGGTTCTCTCTGTTCTGGTTCAGCAGGATTAGCTACAGGACGGAGGACCGTGACAGAAAGGATTTGGTATAAATCAGGTGAGAACCCATTAAATGTCGGTGTTGTTAAGTGAATTTCTCCAGAAATAAAGCAGAGATCTTGGTCCTGACATATTCAGGGAACAGACATCTACGAGTGTGTGGACCTTAGTGCAGTTTACATGAAGTTAAGGACTGTTCTAGTTGATTGTATTTATCTGGCACAACCACCTTTTCCCACATTTTCAGCTTTATCTGTGAAGGAAGTTGTGTTTTTATTGGTGTTTGTTTGTTAGTTGGATTTATTAAAGTAGTTTAATATCGCTTCACTTTGACTGGGAGTCGTGTTCATGTGGAGATGTTGAGTTTTGTTCATGTATTTTCTGTAGTTTTATTTAAATATTGGTGAATGTCTTCCTGTTTGAGATCCATCAGAAACCGACATTACTCAGTGTGAACAGTAGATGGCGCACTCGGACAGTAAAGGCAGAAATCAAAGGATCAGTTTTATCTTTGTTCCTCGTGTGTTATTAACGACACTAAGATGAAAGTAATGCTGATAAGTTATTGAAATAAAATGTGGGGACGTTTTCTTCTGTTCATGTGACGGCAGCAGAAGAAGGAACCTCTTCCTCTTCCTCTTCCTCTTCCTCTTCCTCTTCCTCTTCCTCTCGTTGTATTCTCCTCTTTCTTCTCACACCTTCTTTCTGAGTTCTCTTTCTTTTTCTCTCAATCTTAACACTAAAAATCACTGATGCAGATTCATTTGACTCTTTATCTGTGTGTAGCATCTTGTTCAGATCTATGAGACAATTAAGGAAATAATATTTTCCTTAACTTTATGTAATCAAATCCCTCAAGTTATTTTATTTATTCACTAGCTCCCAATGATGAACTCTTAATTAAATGTACGATATATACATATATATATATATATTTACCTGGACATTTAACATGTCATTGAAATGCATAGAGTCAATGTTTCATGCACACTCTAATCTATTCTACATATTCTATTGTTATTGCATTCTAATGTCATCTCCATGTGGTGCTGTCTGCCGGTAGGTGGCGCTCCTCTCCCTCGTTCCAACCTCCAGGAGGGTCCAGGACTCCCTCACCGACACACACACACACACACACACACTGTCTCACGCGCACAGACCCACGCACGCGCGGCCGTCAGAGAAGCGCTCGAGCTGCTGAGTTCACACACGGAGCGTGTGAGAGGGAGCGCGCGCACCTCAGCCTCCGCTTCACCGTCACCGGGACCGGAGCCGCTCGCAGTGTGTCGTAGGAGTTGTTGTTGTTGTTGTTGTTTGTTTGTTTGTTGGTGTCATGAGCTTCTGACAGCGGCTCCGGGCGCCGCCGGCTCCTCCTGAGCGGAACATGAAGCGTCTCTGTCGGAAGCTGGCGGTGACCGTGGCGCTGCTGGTGTGGCTGGGAGCGCTCGTTTACCTGCTGGTGCTCAGCCGGAGGAGGCTGCCGGAGCTGGGGGCCGGGGCGGGAGGAGGCGGAGGAGACACGGTCAACAACCAGGTGAAGTAAAGACTCCTCCACCCCTCTACTCTGGGGGGGTGTGTGTGTGTGTGTGTGTGTGTGTGTGTGTGTGTGTGTGTGTGTGTGTGTGTGGAGAGACAGAGAGAGAGGGTGTGTGTGTGTGTGTGTGTGTGACAGAGAGGTGTGTGTGTGTGTGTGTGTGACAGAGAGAGAGAGGGTGTGTGTGAGAATAGTGTGTGTGTGTGGTGAAGAGAGAGAGAGAGAGAGGGTGTGTGTGTGTGAGATAGAGAGAGAGAGAGAGGGTGTGTGTGTGTGAGAGAGAGAGAGAGAGAGGGTGTGTGTGTGTGTGTGTGTGTGTGTGTGTGTGAGAGAGAGAGAGAGAGAGAGGGGTGTGTGTGTGTGTGAGAGAGAGAGATAGAGGGTGTGTGTGTGTGTGTGTGTGTGTGTGTGTGTGAGAGACAGAGAGAGAGAGGGTGTGTGTGTGTGTGTGAGAGAGAGAGAGGGTGTGTGTGTGTGTGTGTGTGTGTGTGTGTGTGAAGAGAGAGAGAGGGTGTGTGTGTGAGAGAGGGTGTGTGTGTATGTGAGAGATTGTGTGTGTGTGTGTGTGTGTGTGTGTGTGTAAAGAGAGAGGGTGTGTGTGTGTGTGTGTGTAAGAAGAGAGTGTGGTCACTAGGGAGTAAATACAGTTTCCTCTGTCTGCTCTAAATTAAATCTAAACTTGAGTGATTCTCAGTAGAACTCGTACCTCCGCCTTTTAAATTCAGTCAAGCTCCACCAAACTTCACACACTCATAGATATCTATATATATTTTTTCATCAAGATGTATTAATTATTTCATGAGACATGTGTGAAATCGGTGAGAAAAAACAATCTGGATCTGCTGCTTAATCAAATCCAAAAGTTCCTCGGCTCATATTCACCATCCGTCCACCAAGTTTCATAAAATTGGTTCTTTAGTTTTTTTGCGTGATTTCCGCTAACGACAAAAGTCAAAGAAGAATAACCTCTTTTCCAGAGGTTTAAAAACACAAAGTTCCTTCTTGACGCATGTTTCATCAAAGTTTTGTTGAAATTTGTTTATTAGTTTGAGTTTAATCCTGCTGACAAACAAACAAACAAACAAACAAACAAACAAACAAAGCAGAGTGACGACATCACCTCCTCGGTGAAGATAATTAAATCTGACACGTTGTAAGTCTACAGAAGATTCGAGACCATCACAGGATCTTAACTCCTTCTGCAGTGGCTCTGTAGGTTGTGGTTTTTAATTTCCTGAGATAAAACTGACAGTGCTGTTCCCATAACCCTGCATCATCACACTGTAGAGACTCTTATCGTGGCATCCATTCATTATCAGATCGCTGCGGAGCCTCTGAAGATAATTGGGTTGGTTCTCGACCCGGCTTGGTGTCTGCGCCCGCCGCGCGCTGCACGAGGCGTGTTATGTAAAAGACCTGCAGCGTGTGAACTGTCGCTCGTGGGCTAAGTTGTATTGATCCTGCCTCTGCGACATCGTTTTATTGAACTATACGAACACACACACATTCCTTCTGTATAAAACTGTGAGATTAGAACACATCAAAATACAAGTAGTTTCATTTCAATCCCACTTCGTATGCATTAGAGAAACCATGTGATCTTATAGCAATGTTACAATAAAGTAGAGGATTGAATAGAATCTCATTTTGCACCTGTGGACATTAATATTTAGTGTAAGAATATGATTGTATGTTGCTGGAATATTGTAGTTTTGGAAAGAATGCTTGAGTTTTCCTATAGAGCCTGAAGGATATTATATTTATATAAGGAAAGACTTCTGATAACCACATATTGGCTGATAGATATAAAAAAAAAGATTGTCAATGTTTCCTTATTACAAAGAAATGGAATTGAGCCTTGATAATTTACAGTTTAATCATAAACTTTATTTTAAATAAAAAAAGACTTGTATATCGAACTTGAACTAAGAAAATAAACAACAAAAATAAACATAAATACACGTTTTCTTCTTTGTAAATATCTAAAAATATAATAACAGTAAACAGTTTGTTACAGACAAACTACATAATCACGTCTACCTAACAGCACGTTCACCTTGTTCACACGTTTCCATCACTGCTGATAGAAAAGCAGTCAGAGTCATTTGAGTGAATACAGAATGAATTTATTCACATTGCAGACAAAAGCCAGATGATAGTGAGTTTTATGACCAGATGGAAAAGAGGCTTTAGTTTCTAAAGTTAAACAATATAAGTTGCATCAACGTCATGTAATTATAACAATTTTGGAGCAAATGAGCATAAACAGCATTTGTGAATCGAGAATCCAGTCGGTAAACGTATAATAAGTGTGTGTCGACAACACGGCTCCGAAGACACTCGGCTCTTAAAGAAGATCCTCACTTTGTCTTAATCTTGAGACGCGCCATAATTTCCTACGAGTAGGAGGTGTTTTTCAGACGGTGGATAATTCAGGCATTGAAGCTTAATCTGCTGCGGCTTTCATTGTAACTTGACCTGGATAAGATCCTCAGCTAAATGCCTCCAGATAAAAATTCCAAATGTAATTAAACTACTTAAGTTGTAGGGGTGGAAGCAGCTGCAGCCACTTAGCTGAGCAGGAGAAGAAGAAGAAGAAGGAGAAGAAGAAGAAGGAGAAGAAGGAGAAAAGGGAGGGATGGTCTTGTCTTGTGTGGACTTGTTCTGTGAGATGTGAGCGCACAAGCTAATGAGAGAATCACATTCTGCAAGACTCTTGTGTGTGTGTGTGTGTGTGTGTGTGTGTGTGTGTGTGTGTGTGTGTGTGTGTGTGTGTGTGTGTGTGTGTGTGTGTGTGTGTGTGTGTGTGTGTCATTTTCAAGTCAGGACACACTAGCTGTAACACACCTTGGCTAATTCCCGTGCCAGATACAGACTTGCCAACTTAATCCTGCAGTTTTTCACACCCGGTGTAAAACGTGTCAGCAGGTACAGCCTCGTATCATCATTACCCAGCATACAGTCTGTTCCTATCACAAAATAAGAAACATACACTGGGCTCTTTCAGTGGAGCTCCTTCCTCCAGCAGTCCTTTAAATCCTTCATGTTGTTTGGATAAATTCCTTTTAACTATTGAAGATACATGTAAACTCTTGAATCCACTTTATCTCAGCTACATGTTGGTGTTAATTAAAGGTTCGTGGCTTCAATTGTTAACGTGCTGCGGCGGAAAAAAGCCGACGCCCTTCGGAAACCACGTTTAAATCTGTTTTGTATTCTTATTGGCACCAAATAACACACACACACACACACACACATTTCTTGATCCGCCTCAAACTCTAATGGGATCCTTCTTGACTCGTGTCTCATCCTTTCGACAAATTTTGTGGAAATCCATCTTGTAGTTTTTGCATAATCCTGTTCACAAACACACACACGAACAAACAGGGTATGAAAACACAGCTGTCGCACAATAGTTTCAAACAATGTCACAAAATAGTTTTCATACATGAACGTGCAGGATCCTCTGATATTTGTGTTCTTCCAGTTGTTCTGCTCGCTGTGAATTTCCTGGACGTTTTCCTGCTCTCACATGAACTCACTCAGATATTTATCGGGCGCTGGCCGGAAAAACTCTTCTCAAAGTCTTCAGCAACTGACATTTGCTTTCTCACACATCAGCCCCTCTCTGTCTTTGACAGCAGTGCACGTTTCAATTGAATGTTTGTTTACATGCATCTTTCCATCTTTATTGCCCTGATTAGAGTGAAATCACTTTATTAATGTGTAAACGTAGCCTGTGGTTGTGTCGGCAGCTCGTGTGAATGTGAAGCAGCAGCTCATAAAACTCCACTGGATAAATCCTCAGTATCAAACCAGCAGGTAGTTTTTCCTCTGAAGTATTGGCCGTGCACGTCAGCTACAAGTGTGATGAAGAGAAAACGTGTGCGGTCTTTTTGCGTGTCCGTGTAAGCCAGGACTGAGGATGTGTGTCCGTTTTGTGAGGAGTAGTCGTGTGTGGCACCGTCAGCATTCAAATGCTAATTCAGAATTCCCATTCCTCACAGGATTAGCCTGCACTCCTGTTTACCTAGCACCCCCACTCCTGTACTACACACACACACACGCACACACCACACACACACCACACACACACACACACACACACACACACACACACACACACACAGAGACACACACACACAGGCAGAGAGTCTTTTGAAGCAGCGTGGTTGGAGTGTGCCTGTGTCCTCAGGCAGGTTGGCAGGGGGTCTTTATGGAGTCTCTCCCATCAGAAGTCCAAACATGGAAGAGGAAGCGATCTGTTGGTTCACTGAATATTGAAGGACACTCTGCCCCCCTCCCTGTGTGTGTGTGTGTGTGTGTTGTGTGTGTGTGTGTGTGTGTGTGGCGTGTGTGTGTCCCAGGACGGCCCAGACAGAGGAATCACAGTTATTTTCTTTATATGACGAGAACGTCGTCACAGGAACCGTTCCCGCGTGTCAGCAGATTGTTTCTCACTCGACTCTGCACGTTACAAACACAACGACTGGAGGTTTGTTGTGCGCTGTTGTCGGGTGTTTTTTGGTTCGTGCTCCGTTTGACCACCAACTTTGAAATTCTGTCAAAAATGGTGTTTGTAAATCAGAGCTGGACTGATTCATGTGTCGGTCGATATGAGACCTTCACAGACTTGTTGTCCCATCGTGTGTCACTGATGTAGTTACACAATAATCCACTCTGCTGCTGTTGGAAACAACCTTTACTCCCCACATGAGCTGAGCAGCTCAAATCACAAATTTTGTAAGATCTCTAAATAAACATAAAAAGACACTTCACGAAAACCTTATGACACAAAGTATCGTAATATCAGGGTCTCTCCTCCATCTTGGCTCTCTATGGAAACTACAGCCATTTATGTCGTTGAGGCTGTGACGTCGCCGGTCAAAGTTCACCAACTCCACTCGAGCCAAGCGTACACAGAAAATATGACCTAGAGTCAGAAAAGAATAAAAACAAACTTGACCATTATGGTTAGTTTACTTCTCATATTCCAAAATGTAAAAGAAATAACTCAAAATACGCGTCACAGGAATATTAAAAGAAAACTATGTGGAAAAATAACTAGTGAATCCAAACCTCACACAGTTTGACTTGTTCTATTCTTCTAACTCGTCATCTTTCCATTTCTTACTTTCCGTCTCACTTTCATTTCTCCAGGAAACAAGATCGATGCTCCAATCACTGTGCTCGCCTTGTGTGTCACAGTTGCTCCACGAGCCAAACACGCCGATATGCCGTGCACCGCACTACGCCGCACACTAACACACACTGCATGCACACCCGCTGCTGAAATTATTCATTTTCCCGTCCTATGAAATGCAGTTATTGTTCCTTTCTCCTTCCCTCTCCCCATCAGGAGGCATTCACACGGACAAGAGGACAGGGAAATGAGTTTTCAGAGCGGCTCCCCGCCCCGGGAATAATAATAATAAAAATAAAAATAATATGGATTATAGTCGGCTCTGTGTACAGAAGGGTCCAAAGGTTGGTTAAAGACACTGGCTTCATGAGACAAATTAACCCGACTGTGGTTCAACGGTTACAGCGGCTGATACATCACAAAAGTCACCAAACAAAATCACCTGCCACAGACGATGATTTAATGTATTTTACTTTATTTTCTTATTTATTAGAGTTTGTGTTGAGTCCAGCCTTTTAAAACCTTTTATA
Source organism: Hippoglossus stenolepis (assembly GCF_022539355.2). Lineage (NCBI taxonomy): Eukaryota > Metazoa > Chordata > Actinopteri > Pleuronectiformes > Pleuronectidae > Hippoglossus > Hippoglossus stenolepis. Next base: position 19,476,080 of record NC_061502.1, read on the forward strand.
AAACAGTTAAATTCAATTTAAATGGACCAGATGAGCTCCTGGAGATAACAAATGTTCAACTGACATTTGAATTTATTTCACTTCATTTCCCTGTCACTGTCTTTTTAATTATCCAGCCCCTGATATATAATAGTTGTGTTCCACCAGTAACTCTTTTTTTTTTTCAGAGCCTTTTGTTTTCTCCCTCAAACTATTCATCATATCAAATTTTGAGTTTTATGTTGGTTATTTTCTAGAATATTTGCCTCTTAGTCCAAACATAGAACTTCCAGTTGAAGTAAACCTGCAGCTCCTGAATGGTGACAGACACCTGACGATCTGAGGGTCAGGGGTCAAAGGTCACCTGTTGATGAGAAGTGCTCATTGAGAAAATAACATAAGTGTGTGACAGCGACTCTGTGGCTTTCAGCTAAAGGAACAGATATTATACACAGACGGGCAATTTGCAATCACTGTGCCAGTCCTGCATCAAGAAGCACGTTTCCCACAAAAGCAGTTGCCCCCACCACCACCATCTCTCGCTCCTGTATAAATGATTCAGACCATCCAGGAAAAAAAACAGGCAAGAATCAGCATAAATAGTTTTTTTTTTTTAAGTTGGGGATGCAGCATAATCAAGCATCTTTGACTGCGAAATGATCCATGTATACCGTGCACGTGACACACACTCTCTTCGCCCGTCAACGCTGTCTCACACACACACACACACACACACACACACACACACACACACACACACGAGAGGCGTGGGAAGCTGACAGCAGCTGATAATTCTATATTTAAGGAAGCATCCAGGCAAAGCAGGAAAGTGTCCATAAATCATAACCACACATTTTTACTTCATTTATGTTCTATGTATGTGCGTTGTGTGTGCTTTGTGCATCTGTGACACACACACACACACACACACACACACACACACACACACACACACACACACACACACACACACAGACATACTGTATGTTTCAGGGTATCCGTACGTGTCAAAGACTTAAAGACAGATTTTTGCTCCTGAGTTCATTTTGACTTCCTTAAGTGCAGAAAATGACCAACTCGTACTAAGAGGCAGTAGAAGGTAGAACTTGATGTATGTGTCAAACCCGTCACTGTGATCGTACGATGCATAATTGATTCATATCAAACTTATGTCATGTTGCTAGTGAAGAAAATGATATATATATTCTGTGTGTGTGTGTGTGTGTGTGTGTGAGGCGAAGGGAGTGACTGTGAGAATAGGGTTGTCATTGTCTGCTGCCATTTGTGCGAGTGTGTACTTGTGTCTTTGCGCCGGCACGAAAATTGTAATTCTCACCTTGATGCATGTAGGATTGAGCCATCAATCTAGTTTATAGAGAGCGGAGTCTAAAATGAGGATGAAGAGAGTGGGAGAGAAAGATAACAGGGAGAGAGGGAGGGAGGGAGGGGAGAGGGAGGGAGGGGTGAACCAAAGAGGAAAGTCAAAAACTAAGAGACGAGTGAGAGAGAAAACCGAGGCAGACAAGGAAGGGGAGAGGATGAAAAAGAGGAGAGAACGGAAAAGAGAGAGAGAGAGACATAAATGGATAAAGTGCAGGGACAAGAGAAGAGAAAGTGTAGAGGGGGGGGGCTGTGGGGGCGACAACAGAAACACAACAAGAACAACGAGAGGGAGACGACAGGGAGCAAATGAACTGGTTTAAAGGAGACAGAGTACAAGCTGTTTTCGCTGTCGCCAGTCGTTTGTGCTCGATGTGTCGTTTCTTTGCTCGGTCGCAGCCAACGTCTCCCGTCACCGCCTCGGTGTTAGCACCGGCCACGGCTGCACCAACATCTGGAGAGTTACAGCATCAGGAACATAAACATCCCTGAACCTTCTCCAACTTTAACCTGCAACTGCAGCAGTAATCAGCTCTAAACACAGCGTGGACACAGCGTGTATTAAGTTGACGTGGTGAATCTGTTCTTTACACATCCAGCGATAACAGAGCAACATTAGAGTCGTGTTTCTGGCTGATCTCAATCTTTTAGCTCAGATTTCTGGTCTCCACTTCCACTTCCTCCCAAAAGGAAGCTAAAATATCCCGGATGCAGGCTACGCCATCTTGCGCTCTTGACGTTATTTGGAGCCAGAGTCTGTGCACACGCTCGACCAATCACGAGTCGGTGTCAATCATGACGTTTCGCCCCGTTTATAGAGCGTTTAATAACTAATTAAAACCAAACTGCCGTCATGTCGTCCATCTTTATTTACGGTCTCTACTCCTGAGGGAGTGATCAGGATCGAGTAGGAAATAAAACTTGTGACCTAAATCTGTGTGTGTCCACATCACAGCTCTGCCTTTCTAATCTCGGTCTAATTCATTTGATGAACATTTTGAAAGTCATGTTGGTTCCTCTTCTCCGAAGCCTCAGACAGTCTCAGTTTGTCCTCGTCCTCGTCCTCGGCGTCGCGCTGCCTCTCCCGTCACCGTTGTCATTGCTGTTGCTGTTGTTGGGGCTAATAGCACATATATCCTCTCCATTAGCAGTTAATCTCCCTGCCAAGAGAGTGAAGAAAGCAATATTACCAGGAGGATTTAAACCAGCGCTCCTCTATCTCCTTCTTCCTCCTCCACCTCCTCCTCCTCTTCCTCCTCCTGCTGCTGCTCGACTCTGAAAACTCAAACACACACACACACACACACACACACACACACACACACGCAATATTGTGTATTTCCCGACTGGCCCTGCTGCCGTGGTCCAATAAAGAAAGGGATTAGATTGAAGCTCTAAGACACACACCTGTAACACACACAGACACACATATGAACACACACACACACACACACACACACACGCACACAGCTGCAGACATATAATAAAAGTTGTGTATGTGTGTTGTTGTGTCTTTGAGTGTGTGTCAAAGTGTGTTTTCACAGAGGGCAAACTAACCTGTTGTTATTAGTTTTATTACTCCTCCTGTTTGTTGTTTGATAACCTTTAATTGTGTGTGTGTGTGTGTGTGTGTGCTTTTAATTGCTTATTTAATTATAAAAAATTTAAAGTAGTTCAAATAGACTATCACCTTACATATA
>NC_061502.1:19484138-19486638 GCF_022539355.2 Hippoglossus stenolepis
AGAAGATTCCAAAAATCTGCTTTGTGAATATTTTATGAACAAACACACATTTTGAGGCATCTGTATTTAACCCTTCTGTAAACACGACTTCCCTTGAACTCACTGTCTCTTATTTGTGTTTTCATTTATTTCCCCAAATGAATTATCATTAACCAAAAAGACGTCAAACTCCATTTTCCCAAGATCAAGGTTTAGTCGTTTCGTTGTGTCAAGACTGCAAATAACACAAAAGTTCAAATGAACTTTGAGTTTTATCTATAATAGAAATGCACGGTGGAGCCTCTGCTCCGCGCTGATTAAAGCGGCGCGTGATTCGTTGATCAATCATTTCCTCTGACGCCGTCTCCAGTGCTTTAGCGTCTCTGCAGCGAGCGAGACTACAAAGGGCCGACGCCACCGCGAGCCGCTCTGATGTTGATCTGAGGATCTTAAGTCGCGATCTGACAAAACTGTTTTCACTTTCATGGGGTGACAAAGATGGTTAGTTGTGACCTGAAGATAACAAAAGTTTGATATTTGGTTGCGGCACCGAAAAAAAAACTAATTGGCAAGTTTTAACAGGATTAGATAACAGGATTATGAAGGAGTTTATGTAAATGAGGTCTGTCGTGCTGTGAATCCTGCAGATCTATCGTCTCATGAAGCTTTGACCTGTGGACGACAGCTAATCCCATCTGTTCTCTTTCTGTTATAATCGTTCATCTGACTTTTGTCTGACAGTCTGTGCTGCACGATGTTAAACAACTGAAAATGCACATACATACCTTTTTCTTGCGTCTTGTCTCTGAAATAGAGATGGAACCGTAGGACCAGAGACCAGCGTCAGGACCCGTGTGGGTTCCGATCCTCGTTCTATAGAGTCAGTCTGGTTGGGGTCGGGTCCTGTTCTCCTACAGCGGGTCAGATCTTCACTTCTGATAGTGAAGATCATCGCTAATTAGCAACGGCAGCAGCCAGGGCGACGAACGTGGAATTGTAAAAGGGCACATCGTCCAAACTATCTTTATTATGCTCCAACAAAACTGCAAGTCGAGTCACATTTCTCATCCCTAACAATAAATGGACTTTTATTCTGAAATCACGGGTGGATTAAATTGGCTGTGCTGCTATTTCGGTCGGCAGCAGAGTGACAGAAAACCTGGATGTATTTTATGAACTTTCCAGGAGGATTATAAACATCACCAGACTGAGAAGGCTGCTAACGACACAAAGTTTGGATTCGACACTTTGTGATTTAACTTTTTAATCGGATGTGGAATCTGATCTGACTCATGATTGGTCAAGTGCATGTACGGGCGGGACTTTGATCCCTCCGGGTGAAAGATGGCAGTGCCTGCATCTCAGAATATTCTGGCTTCATATTTGTACAGTGGGAAGAAGTGGAGACACGTTGTCTTATATTTATTTACTGTCTATGCTCTGAAGAAATACTCTGTACGTCTCCAGCATCTCTTTCTACTCCACCTCTTCTCGTTTTATTTTTATTTTATTCGAGAATCGTTCAGCTCCTGAGCTCTGAAACAGTTTATATTTTTAGATTTCCCTCGCCAAACATCAAGTCGCAGAAGCAATTTTCACTGAGAGAAGATATAAGGTGGCAAGTAAGAAAAACAGAAAGGAAAACCACCGCAGCAGCACAGATAAAACACAAGTCGAGAAAAAAGTAATCTGACATAATTTATGCTCCGCAGCCTCTCCACCTCAATCCCACATGTGTAACGTGGGAGAGATAATGTTGAAATCTGAGCAGATGACGGATGATAAGGCCACAGACTCGCCGGGTTTAATTTACCTTCTGAAAGAGCAGAGGGATGAAAGAAGAAGAAGGAAATAATGGAGATATCACACTTGTGGTGCTGCTTTTGTTCCAGTTGTTACAGCCGAGATACATCACAACATAATGGCAGAGATGAAGTGTGTGAGTGAGAGAGAGAGCGAGAGAGCGAGAGAGAGAGAGAGGTCATTGTTCACATGGTGCTCATGAACAGGGAATAATGAAGAGGACACACACACACACACACACACACACACACACACACACACACACACACACACACACACACACACACACACACACACACACACACACATAATGGGTAATTCATCATCTGACTGGATCACGTATTAAGGTGAAGGGCTCAGTGCTGGGATGTGGTTTATCAGAAGTAACACCAAATTGAAAGCTTGATTTGCGGCGTGTGTTTTCCTAAAACTACACACAGTTCTCATACTCTCTCTCTTTTGCACACACACAGAAACATGCACATAAACAGGAAACTGCGACGACAGGCCAATGGAGCACAAACCTCCGTCAAGGCCACTTCGATTCAAGCAAGCTGCTTTATCCAGATTCATGAATGTTTCCCTCTCTCTCACTAGGATAAAAGAAAGTGATTAAAAAGTCCCTCGTGCTTTAAGCATCCATCCAGTAGTTTTTGTGTAATCGTGCTAACACACAAATGCGACAACGACAACATAACCTCCGTGGTGGAGGTACAGA